>NC_136661.1:6675892-6848334 GCF_903797595.1 Erithacus rubecula
GGAAGAAATTCTTTATTGTGAGGATGGTGAGGGACTAGAATGGGGTGCCCAGATAATTTGTGGATGCCCCATCCCTGAAAGTGTTCAAGTCCTGGTTGGATGGGTCTCTGAGCAACCTAATCCAGTGGAACAGGGGTTATTGGAACTAGATGACCTTTAATGTATGATCTTTCATGTCCTTACCAAAGCATCTGAGTTTTTAATTTCAAAAACTCATTCTTAGAAGCAAAAGAAAAATTCATTGAAAATTTATGGAGTCCTAAAACTGGCTAGTAAATGACACTGTATGCTCTGACACTAAGTGAAAATAGAGAAATTGACTCATGTACTTGGTCACTCTGGATTTAGTCAGACATTAGATGTTGAGGTAGGAAAAATCCTAATGGCATGAATAATGTGCTAGCATACTAGACAGACAAGGAGGCAGTAGAGGTTATCACCAGAAATATGTAAATACAGTTGAGCTGAGACTTAAGGAAAATACAGTGAGTAGCTGTATGGATGATGCCCAGTCAGCCTGCATGATTCAAGTGATTCCTCCCTCCCAAATTCCTTCATCCATGAGTCAGCCTGTGTAAATAAGGACTCCAGCCAGACAACTGAAGAAATAATTTGGATTCTTTCAACTGGACAAAGACATATTCATGACATCATCCTTGTTCTCAAATATCTGTTCTATTATTAAAGGCTCAGCTTCATTATAAAGAGCAGTTGCTTGTCTGGTTTTAGTTTATATCTGATTCCAGTACTCCTTATGAGAGGACACTTACGAGTGCATAGATGTTGTGACTTTCTTTGTGAAAGCTTTTGGTGACTGCCCATGATACTTATTATAAGCATCAGAGCAATGTAGTCAGAACTTGAGTCATCAAGATCAGAATACAAAATTTTTTGTTTTGTTTTGTTTTGTTTTGGTTGGTATCAGTAAGAACGAAAATAAGAGGCTGTACTTAGGCAGTAATAATGAGCCATATAGGAGCCCAGTAACATTGGCCAAGTAACAGATTTGTCCAGGAAAAAGAAAGAATGCAATTATGATCTTCAAGCTGTATTTCATTAAGCAATTTTGTTGTGCTGCAAATGAGACTTTTAGGACACAGGGATTTGTAGGTACTAGTACAGTCTGTCTAACATGGGATACCATCCCTAACTTACTCTTAGTCCAATTATAATCTCTCCAGTTAAACACTGCAGTTCAAGTAGACATGAACCACTTGAAAAGCCTCACTCCTAGGGTCCAGGAAGACTATTGTGAAAGATCAACAAAACTTAGACAATAGACAAGGGTTATGTTAGCTAGCTCTATCTAAAGAATACAGTACTGAAGAACAGTTCTTGTTCAGTCCTTCACAAATATAGAGCAGTGCTTCCAGGCCAACCCTGGCAGAAAAAATTTAATATGTCACTCATAATGATATAGAACTTGAACACAGCCTAAAAGAAAAGGATTGTGAAATACTGCTTGTGGTGGAGAGAATGAGGCAGAGAATATGACTTTTTCACAGAGAGAGGAGATTGAAAGACCACAGCTGGAAAGAACATTAAAATGTTGCAAGATCACATCCTACAGTTATCCATATAAATGAATATTTGGGATGACTCAGCAAGCTAACAAAATCTAGCTGACAAAGTAAAAATGTCATTTGGGTTCCATAGCTGAACCTATGGAAGCTAACCCTAAAGGAGTCATTGATGTGACTGTGAGGATAAAGGTATGAATAAATACTTTACTGATGACCACAATATCTTCCAAGAAATACAGTTTTTAAGTTTGATAGCTCTCTGAAAGATATGCCTGTTTTAGTTTATAATTTTCTGGTCTTGACCCACAGAATAAAGATCAGTAGATTGCAGATGTATGTAGCACAAATACAGGAAATCTGATACAAATGAAAAGTGAAATTTCTGATACATATATGAAGCAAACTTACATGAATCCAAGAGCAGACTGAACTTTTGATCCTTTCCCTCAATATTCTTTTTTATTAATTTTTTTTTTCCCTTTTTTTTTTTTTTTTTCCTTTTTTTCCCCTTTTTGCTATCTCCTCTTTGGTAGAGAAAAAGCTTCACTATTGCAGTTTCTGGCCATAGAGAAACCAAGAAGACAGAGTCTGTCCTGAAGTTCCTGTAGCTAGTATGAAAATTGGTAACTTGGTCCAGTAGGGGCCTAAATTATTACTTCTATTAAGGGAAATGCAGCTACAATGCAACCATTCAGATTGGTGGAAACACTCTGTGGAGTCAGTGCCCTTTATTCCAGCCTTGCTGTGTCATAGGTTGCTGTTTCTCCCATCAGGAGCAAGGGGCAGGTCCCAGGAGAGAGCTGGAGTTGCAGGAAGGGCTGAAGAGGTGAGACAGGTTAAATATTGGGGGGAAACTATAGTGATTGCAGGCACAGGAGGTGTTATTTAAGCACTGACACAAGGTGGGGGGAAAAAAAATAAAACCTTTATGGAACATCTTGGAAAATGAGAACACTTACTTACAAAACCTCTAATGGTCTGCCTGTAAGGGCAATAAATTTTTTCTGCTATGTTTTTTGCTCCACAACTCATACTCCTGTGCTCAAACTGGACACTTTCCTTTTGCACAATAGTTATTCAAATGTCTCCTGCTTATATTGTTATAAGGTTATGAAGAATTACTCCTTTTTCCCATTTAGTAATTTCCTCGATTTTATGAGCTAAATATATAACCTGTGGATTGATAATATTATATAAAATTGTAATTCTAGCCCAAGATATGATCAAAGATATTTTAGTAATAAGTTTAACTATGGAAATTTATTGCACTATTCTATTTAGTTTACAAATTAAGCTTCTAATCAAAATACTTTTTACTTTTAAGCACAGAGTTACACATTTATAAGTCTGACAATGGCAAACCAACTACACACCTCAGCCAAAGACATTATAACTATCAATATCAATCCATAAATACAATCTTTAGTTTTTCTCTTTATGGTGAATAAAGTGTTGCCTTTTGTGTTTGTTGAATGAATAAAACTAGGCTGAAGAATGCAGTTGGTATTTTTAAATGTTATACACATTAAAGATATGAAACAGAAAAGCACCCTCAGCTTAGGAGTTGGAAGGAAAAGCTGCACATTTCAGCTGTTGGCACTGAAGCAGGTTCGTGTTTAGACTAAAGTATTCTTAACTTTAGGTAGCTACTGCAGTAGTACTTGGGATGATAATGATAATGTGAACCAAACTTGATGCTTACAAAATTCACACTTAACATATATAATGTACCACCATAATCTTTCCAGAAAAGGAATTCCTCAGTTGCTTGGAGGGTTTTTTAAGCTTTTTTTCTTTAATTATTGTTATTTCCTGAATGGGTTTTATACCATGAGTGGAAGGAGAGGCCCACAGACCAAATGGACAGATTGTCTTTATTCTGTATAAATGGACACTGAAAAAGAAGAACACAATTAGCTATTAGTGTGAAAGAACATATCATCTTGCAAAGTTTTAAACTTTTCACTGCAAGAACAAATGGAAAATTGAGATGTTTCTGGAAGTGCTCTGTAATTAATATGCCAGCCTTTTTAAAAATTAATACTCTAGTAAACATTCTTAGTTTGTTATATATGCAGCTGTATTAAAATTCAGAGTAGTCTTACCACATGCTGCTAGAGGCAGAACAAATTTTGAAAAAGATTGCGTTTTTGAATGTCATGTTCTTTTCTGTAAGTAAATACAATAGTTCTGCAGCAAAACAAAGGAATTAAAGTGTACTATTCTGTGAAATAGTAATGAACTCACAGAAGAAAATTCAAAGTCACTTAAAAAACCCCCCTACATAAACCAAGCCAGTTAAATTGCAGTTGAAATAAAGATTCACTTTTTTACATGAGCCTAGTATTACTGATTTAGAAAGCAGGGTGCTGGAACAAAACGGAAATGTTTAAATGCTGATTCTTCATGGATACTAAATGGAAAGCTGTTTTCACACATGGTATTTTGAGAATGACTAAATGTGGAGTCTGTTCTTATTCCAGGGCTGATTCTGCTAATCACAGTGTCCAAGTGTAGGATGTTTGTACCAAAGTTAGACCTGTATCACTGACTTTTTCCATCCGTGAAGACAGTACTCCATTCATGTGGACTGTTTGCACCCTAAGCTGGGTTTATATTGACCCTCTTTTTCCACAAATGCTTCATAAATATGCCAAAAAATAAAACCATAGTGTTTCTCTTTCATTCTGTCTCAATTATAGTCAGAATTATGTTAAAATGAAAACCCATCCATGACATATCCTTTCCTACTAACGTCCCAGGAAATACACTGGAAGCTTATGAAGGTTGTTTTATTTTGCTGAGCATGACAGCAGACGATGATTGTATTTGTCCTGTCATGGAGTCTAAGTATCCTGACCAAAGAGAAAAAACTCTCTTTTTATCCAAGGAGTCAATATTAACATACAACACTAACGTATAACATGTATTTTTGCATCAGGTTTACCCAAAATATGCTGAGAAATTATTTTAAAGAATATACAGTGAGAATGTTACTGTGATTTGATAAGGTCTGCATGATATGTTACTTCTGCTGTCTCTTGTGTAATTTGGACAGCACTGTGTAAATAACCTGGTGCTTTCATGTGCAGTGTACTAGAAGGAAAAGCTGCCACTTAGCAAGCTGCTTTTAAAATGATGAAAATGGCAACAAGGAACATGAGTGAAAGTTTTATGGAGGCATACCACTGAAAGAACCAATTTTGTCTGTTCAGGAGCATGGGAGCTCTTTCTGAACAGTAATTTAAAGGATTATACAGAATCTGTGTAGCAAGATACTCACAAGCAGAGCATGTAAGAGAATTCATCCTATAACTTTTCAGGTATTTATTTAGAGAGGCTGTAAGTTTTATTTGCATTCCAAGAAACAACTTGGAGGGACAGTGTTTAGTTGCAGCACAAGGAAAAATAAATAATTTTAAGGATTAAAATCTCGTTTGTTCAGCTCTAAAATTATTTGTATCTAGACCCTAGTCAGATCCTTTGAGTACTGGGAATGCTAATGTTTACTTCCTGAGAAGGTTCTAGTTTATGAATTTTAAAGTTTTTTGCTAATAAAAATGATTCTGTTAATGGCATAAGAGTCTATATCAATTTATAAGAAACTTGAGGATAATTTATCCTTAATTGTAGTAAGTTTGTTTGTGTTTTTAAACTTCATAAATATGCCAAGAAATCTGACTAAGAAACTCGAAGTGGGATGTTTCTATTGCCTTGATTATTCTTCATCTTAAATTCGTGTTTTTCTGATATATTAAAGGTTCGTGGATGTGTTCTCACAGAGTACTGTTGAACACCAGGTCCCACTCAAAAGGCATGTAAACCCAAAAACTATGCGTGTATCTGTGAAGGATTTGAGATCTTGGATGTGAATGCTTCCCAGGGCTTGGAACTTAGAAATGTGGTTTCAGGGGGCTGCCCTGAAATAAATAAATTTATTTATTTATTTAAATAAATCTAGGTCAGGAAGCAGTTGCTTTCAAATACTCAACCTGATAGCAGCATCCGCTGGAACCTCTAAAAGAAAGAGCCTTTTTCATAGAGCATTTCCCCTGGATTTTCTCTGCCCTGCCCGTAAATCAAAAGTTTCCTCCATTTTTCCATTCTCTACCTACATTGTTGCTCCTTATCATTCTTCAGTTTTCTTTCTTTTTAGCTTGTCTCCTTACTGAAGCTTTACCATTAACTGAAAAGCATAACATTGACATCTTTTCAATAGTGGTATTTTTTGTTAGATATGCCACACCCTTTTCTTTATTGTTTATTTTTTCATGGCAAGTACTTGAAGGGGCAGCCACCTGCCTTTTCTTACAGCATGAAGTACAATGCTGACCCATGTTTTACTGAGCTAGTGAGCTGCTTATGCAGAAACATGATAAACTTGTTTCAACTGTACAGCGAGAACTTCTCTGAAGGCTGAGCTAAGAAGCTGGCAAGAGTCCATGGGGCAATAACGTAGTACTCATTGAAATTCACTGTCACCACTGTGGTATTTAATTAGCTGAGTTGTTGGAAACCAGCTACAGGGAAGTGAGAATAAAATTCTGAAATAAAGAAAGCAAGAAAAAGGAGAACAAAAGAGCCAGACAGTCTGTACTGATTCAGACAGAAGATAGGGTCAGTAGTACTTTTTCCATTTTTAATTGCCTTGATTACAGAACTTGAATTAAGAAATATTTCTTACTGAACTGGTGCACATACACTCCACAGTCTTTTATGGAACCCTCCTATATATTGATATCAAGTACAAATCATGTTATGATTGTGGGTCTAAATAATACTGTTCTCTCCTGTTAAAGCAGTGACCCTCATTTTTCACTGTTAGCTGAGGTGAGAGTTAAACTGCTTCTAATAAGATGTCCTTATGAATTTCCCTTACATGCATAATATATGCTAGAAGTCAAAAATGTATTGTGCTGAAAGCATCTTTTAATGAAATTTAAACATTTAGCTTGCAAGATTATATTCTTTTATGTAACTGATAACTTGAAGAAAAATTGAGCTGTGATTTCAGTTTAGCTCCATCCCAAATCCTTTGTATCTATGAAGCTCCTGCAAGATCCTGAATACCCCACTGCCTAGTGGATGAGGGAAAGGCTGTGGGTGTTGTCTGCTTGGACTTCAGCAAAGCCTTTGACACCATTTCCCATGGCATTCTCCTGGAAAAGCTGGCAGCCCCTGGCTTGGACAAGGTGCAGTCTGAGGTTAAGAGCTGGCTGGATGGCCAGGCCAGGAGAGTGGTGGTGAATAGTGCTGGAGATCAGGCACAGTGGGGCTCCCCAGGGCTCAGCACTGCAGCCAGCTCTGCTCTGTGTGCTTCTTGATGATCGGGATGGGGGATTCAGTGTATCCTCAGTATGCTCACAGACAAAGCTAGGTTGAACAGGAGTGTTGCTGTGCTGGAGGGCAGGAAGGCTCTGCAGAGGGATCTGGGCAGGCTGGATCATGGCCCAGGGCCAGTGGTGTGAGGCTCAACAAGGCCAGTGCTGGGTCCTGCCCTTGGGTCACAACAACCCCAGGCAGTGCCACAGGCTGGGGCAGAGTGGCTGCAAAGCTGCCACAGGAAAAGGACCTGGGGGTGCTGCTGAGAGCAGCTGAACATGAGCCAGCAGTGCCCAGGTGGCCAAGAAGGCCAATGGCATCCTGGCCTGTTCCAGCATAGTGTGGGCAGCAGGAGCAGGGCAGGGATTGCCCCCTTGTATTTTTAACTGATGAGGCCACATCTCAAATCTGTGTTCGGTTTTGGGTCCCTCACTATAAGAAGGACACAGAGGGGCTGGAGCGTGTCCAGAGAAGCCAGTGAAGCTGTGAAGGGTGTAGTGAGTAGCTCCTCAGAAAAATCTTACGTATTTTCTAATTACTTTTGCTTGAATAGGTCAATGTGCCTCTGAGCACATTTATGTATTTTATGGAGTTCTTGTATGTTTAATTATAGGAGTTCATTTTCAGTAAATTTTGCTCTTGTATCTATTTCATATTACTTCACTAGTTGAATTCCAGCTCTGAATTTTTTAGGTTTTAATCCATGTATTGTGAATTAATATTGTTAGTAGTTTTGAGCTTTCAGTTATTCACATTTTGTTTACTTTTGACTAATGATAATTACAGAAGAATTTGGATCTTCAACTCTGTTATTTTGTGTGTGTAATTAGTACCCAAAAAACAGGAGAACTTCATTGTGAGAGTAATTTTGGTGATTTCAAAGATATCAGCTGTTAGTATGAATTTACCAAGGTTTCTATGCCCTTAGGTTTTACTGGGTTTGAATGAAACACAGCACTAGGCCATAATTTCTGAGAAAAGAAGGAAAATTTCTGTGAGAAATGAAACAGTGAAGTAACTGAATATAGTGCTCACAGCAAAGAGCAGGGCTGTTTTCAAGTCTGTTCTTTCTTGTTAGTCTCCGAAAGCTGAACTGTTCACAGAAACATCCTTCACTGCCATTACCCAGAGAGCTGCATCACAATATTGAACCAGATCAATGCAGAGATGAGTCAGAGATATCCTGATGTTGTGCATAATTTTTAACTCCCACAGGTGTGGTGGTTGTGGTAAGCTGTTTCAACTCCTGATTTCCATAGCTGTGAAAAAAAGAAGGCTACAATCTGTGGAAAGCTATGGCCTTTTTTTTTTTTTCCTAACTCTGCTGACCTTCAACAAACGCTACAAACTTTCTTGAGGTGCATGCACAATGTGTGAAATCTTCAACAATGCCAATCATGTGCTCACTTATGTGGAAAATACAATGCATACAGATAAGAAAAATGCTTATTCCTAAAAAAATATTGTTAACTTGGCTGCAAATACCATTTCTAGCCTTGGAGGAGGTTTCCTACCTCTGTGGTCAGCTTTTTCTGCAACAAGTGGGAGAATTATGATGTTTTCAGCCTGCTTTCATTCTAGACTGTTGTCATGGTCTTCCCCTTTATCAGCTCATGAGGTACGTGTCCCCTTTTGTTCTTGGGTGTCTGTCTTCTCTTTGTCCTTTGAAAACTGGGAGGGTTCATCTCAATTTCTTCTGTCATGAGAAATGAAGTGGTGAAGTACTTTAAAAAAACTTTCTATATGAAGTAAGATAACACAATTTAAAATGTGTTTTAGTAGCAGAAATAAATTTTTGTATTGTTGCTTTCGTCATATTCAAGATTTCAAAATAACATTTTTTGCATTTTTAGCAAAAAACTAAACATGTTTATGCTTTGCTTGTGATCAGCCAAAAGAATTTTTAAAATCAAGATTAAAATTTACAGACTTTGATTCAAGCTAACCGGTAGTCCTGGAAATAAGCATATCATGGGGTTTGACAGTGTCTTTATTTTGTTTTTAATAGAAGTTTTCTTTGTCTTTGCTTTACCTTTCCAAAAATACACTAAAACTCCTTACAGCTGAGAATTTTGGTAGAAATTGATCAATGCTTGGAGAAAAAAGGCAACCAAGTTTATTTAAACAAGGCAAGTGAAATCCTACCATAGGCTATGCCAGCATTGAGGAAAAGAAAAAGAAAATAAATAAAATGTTAACTCCAGAGCAGTTTAAAAAGAGGAATACATTCTATGTTGGTACAAACTGTATTCATACCTGTTAGTGTCCATGTTTTGTGGTATTTTCATAAGGAAACTAGGGAGGAGACCCTTTTCTGTGCTAGGTGTGCACTTGGTAATGCTGCATGGAGTCTGTAAGGAGAGTAGGAGAATTGTAACATCTGTGTGAGGCTCTGGCTGTACCTGTCACTCAAAGACTTGGATATAAATTATTGTAACCCTGCTTCATGTTTAAATTACTTACTTCACATGGAATATTTTGCAGCAACTAAAGGAATTGCCATTTGCTATTTTTTTTCCAGCAGGGCAACGTAACTGTAATAAGAGATTTCTCTGTTCATTTTTAAAGAAATTGTGCTTCTCTAGAGACTGCCCAGCCAAATCAGGCTGAAAAGTGAGGCAGATCCACCTGTAAGTAATCTGAGCATGTACAGCCATAAACCGTGGAAGAAACTGTTTTCAGAAACTCTGTGCATCTCTAGGGGGTCATAAAGATAGTGGTGGACAAGGAAAACCAAGAGTATTATTTGAAGGGACAAAACTATGTGTCTTCTGTCATTAGCACTAACTTGTGGAGTTTTAGCTCATTTTGTCTGCAAAGTGCTGTATCTTTTTACATTTGGATTAATTTTTAATACCTGAAATATACCTGATCAAGAGTGCATAATCCCTTCCTATTGCTTGAGGTAAATACCCTATTGCTTTCTCATTAGAGGAGAAAACAGTGATTTGTAATCCAGCTCTGTGGTATACATAACTGTAATTAGAAAATTCTTATGAGTCTTTTTTCTGTGGTTTGTATCACAATGTAATTTGAGGAAAATAACATATATATAAGTTATTATAACCCTGTTTTTGGAAAGTTAATAGAGCTTGTTTTAGTCATGATTTTCCAGTTGTCTTTTGATATTGTAAAGACTGGAAAAATATACACTTAATTTTTCAAGTAAACGGACTGCAATTAATTTACCCTAGGCAAGGTGAAATTGTTTCAGTAAATTAGATTATTTTGCTGTTTATGTCCTTGGGTTTTATTATGTCAGACATATTAAAGTCCCATAAAATGAAATTCCAAGAACTCATTCACCTGCAGTCTGCACTGGTTCTTTGAAGCCTTATAAAAATCTTGTCCTAAATTCTCAGTGAATTGCTTTAAATATTGTTTTCCATTACAAGTAGATGAAATACATGCCAGGAAGTCTAAACACAGATTCAAATTTATTTGTTTCTCTTCCAAAGGAACCTCCTTTGGGATGTTGTTTGCTTGTTTATTTCTGCTCTTCTGGGCCAGAGCACTGCTCATCTTTAATGTTTTACTGGAACACAAAATTATGAATGTTTTCAAGTTACATTAGCAGCATTCTCTTCACAGTAGAAAATCAAAATTGAAATTGACTTGCTGGCTGCTAAAGAAAGCAAGAGAGGGAAATGCTGATTATTAAACATAAAAACCTATGGTAAATGCATAGAATTTCAACATGTAGTGGCATTTTGATAAATCTTAATCATATTTATCACTACCAAAACAATTTTAAAATTTAAGTGGAAATTAATACAATTAAAGTGGAAAATAAGAATGAGATGTGGCTGTTGGGCTGAACATGGAGACTGGGGATGACTCCTAATCCTACAGGAGTAATAGGCAGTGCTCCTCCACTGTGGCCTGAATATCAAATTGGTCAATTTTTCCACTGCTGGAGAAATTATATAGTGAAACTGGGGTGTACAGTAAGCAGAAATATTCAAAGAACTCCTAATTTGGACTTCATCACTATTGATTTTGCTCAGCTTTCAATGCTGAAGACTTTTCAAAAGTCTTTGATGCATATGTGTCTTGTCAAAGCTCAAGATTTACAGGTGGTAGGCAACAGCTAATTTGTTTGCATACACTGTATGATTTAACTCAATGTTGAACCTTTTTTTGTTTGTTTGTTTGGTTTGGTTTGGTTTGGTTTGGTTTGGTTTGGTTTGGTTTGGTTTGGTTTGGTTTGGTTTTGATAGTAAAGCACAGGACCACAACCAAGCCAATAATTAGTCAAAATTTTAACTGAGCTTTCACACAAAACATTGTTAAGTCATGCAAACTTGCATGCAGGTTTAACCAGCAGAAACAACACTTAGAAAAACCTAGAACCATCACTGTATGTGGCTAGGTAGGAGATACAGAGAAGAGGATCCTTGCAATAATTTCACTGCATTGCTGATGCCAGGGTCCAGCTTTGAGTGAGTTGGAGTTTCTCTGCTGACTTTTTAAAAAATTATTTTTGAGAAATTCTTTTTTGTATCTGGATGAGTGAAAATGTAATAAGTTACATTGAAATGTGAGGATGAATCGTAGAGCTTCCCTGGAAAGAAAATCTGCAGATTTCTCATCTTCCCTCACTTTTTCTCCTTTTCTTTGTTATCATATGTAGAAAGATACCTGACATTCTGAGATGCCTGTGGATGAAGCTGTAAATTCACACTCACCAGAAAGTTGATGAAAAGCTCTTCTAACCTTGTCATTTGCTTGAGAAGGTTTCATTGAGGTTTTTATGAGCTGAAAAATTATTGGAAAATGTGACTACAAAATACTGAGGAACAAATTTGAATTCCTTTCTAATACAAGTATTTACAGTTTGAAAAAAATCCAGACTACTTAGCCAAAACAATAGATACTGTGTTTTTTGAACAGTGGAATGTCACAATACAAAGCTTTTCCAGTAGCTGGTTTCTGCTGGCATTTATTCTTACTGTGTTTTGCTGGCTTTGAAAGTTGCATAATAGCATAGGTTTCCCCTAGTCATATGCATATTTTTTAAGGCTTCTTGCTTAAATACTAATAATAGAAGCTAACCTACCTGACTTTATAGATGAAAGAACACTGCAACATCATCACGTCTATCAGAGGTGTTGGTGGAGCAATTAGGAAACCATTTGGCATCACTGTGCTGTTAAAGTTGGAGTCAGCTTTGGCTGGCCCCAATGCACATCATGCCTTATCTTATTGACCTGTTCCATATGTGTCGATCAAGTGACAGCAGTGTTAACATCACTATGTTAAACTAGCTAGCAAAGTGTATTTTTGATTCAAAGCTTTAGTCAGCTGGTTTCATAGTCATAGAATGCTTTGTGTGGTAAGGGGTGTTGAAGATCATCTAGTTTAAGTCTCCCATAAATGTGGACACTTGCTCAAAACTGTATCACACCTTGAACATTGCCAGGAAGAGTGCAAACACAACTTCTCTGAACAACCCTGTTCCAGTGCCTGGCCACCCTCGCAAGGATTTCTCCTAATCCTAATTTATACCTAATCTAAGAATACCCTCTTTCATTTAAAGACATTTCTGCTTGTCCTATTGCAATATGCTCTGAAGCTGTAAACAGCACCTCTTTAACAAGATCTTTAACACATTTTCCAATCCAGGTCACTACTAAATGATTGATAATCTAAAAAATGCAGGTCTAGCTTTTCTTTTATAGCTTCTAGCTTTTCTTCTATAGTTAAGTATGGAATAGCTTGTAAGCATATCTGATTTTTCATATTCATAGAACACCTTATTCCTATAGCATATTCCAGCTTTGGATGTACTTTGTAATAAGGAATATCAGACAATTTGCCTTAGGTTTGATTGTTGATGTTGCTGTCCTTGTGTGGGTATTTATATGTAATTAAACTGAATGTGAAATGCCACATCTTCTCCTTTTTTATCTTAGTCACATTAATTTCTCACTTGTGAAATTCTCTGCATAAAAAGAAACCAGTAGTGTCTCACAACCCTTAACTTATGTTCACATACTGATCCTAACACTTTTCATTGAGCCATTTACTCTAAATCTTTTTTACATTCTGAATGGATACACAAGCTGTGTTTTATTATTTAAAATTATCCATGTTCTTGTATGAACAGCACAAATATTTAGTAATACTCTAAAAGTGATTAATGCATGTCAGTTAGAAAACATTTTTTTAGAAAACTGTGCTAAAGTACAGTGATTTGCAGAATGCTCAGACTAATTAGAGAAGTGTTTTAGACTTGACTAGAAACAATACTGGGAAATCTAATTCCTAGTCTTTACATGCAGCTGTATTGTGCTGTCTTTCACAACTTTGCCATTTTAATCAGATTCTGCCCATGCTAAGTTTTAATAAGCATGATTTCTGATAGAAGCCAGATCCATATACCAGTTAAGGGGATAGTTTTGTAGGAACCTCTAATTTTAACACTGAAAAATGTGCTTTATTCCTATGAAGAAAAAACAAGAGTATTTCTGCAGTGCAGAAGGTCAGCTAGGCATAGCTATCTGACCTCAAATTTTAGACTGGTAAGTCTAGTTGTGGAATGAATGACTACTCTGAAAAGCTACTATCAAAAGGCAGGTTTTCATCACTGCTGTACTTCTCTGACTGTGCCTTCAGGAGTCAAGGGTCACAGATTTCTGGTCGAAATTTGGACAGTAATCTGAACAAATCTGATGCCTTCCTGTTGGTTCCTGGAACAGTTTTAAGTTCTGGGCACATTAAAGGAATGATGAGATGGCAGAGGATTATTGACATGTGGATGGCTTATTGTGTATCTTTTGCATGGTGCATTTATTCCTTTTCTATTGTTATTCCCTGACACCTTTTGGTGATATATGGTATGTTACACTTAGTAAGGTAAGAGTCTGCATTTGGTGGGTATATTTCTTAGGTTTTCAGAAAACAAAAACTATGTAATAATGAGTTCATTTTCCTATTTCTTTTGGTTAAAATCTTTAAAAAAAAAAAAAAAAAGAAAATAGAAAAAAGAAAGACTGCTTTAAGGAGCTGCTTTCCTAACTCTTTGAATCTTTGTGGAACTGTTCATATGCATTTAGTCATTATTTTTGCATTGAAGTTCTACTATTTCAGGGTGGTAGTGGATAACCATAAAAAATTCTAAATTAAACTTTCCTGATGTAAAGTAGGAATATTGGGTTTGGATATTTACTTGGCCCAAGTAAATATCAACACTTTGACTCTGTAAAATTTTGGTGTGCAATATCAAAAATTCTCAGCTCTTGACAGCAAGAGTTCATCTGGCTCTGTGTGAATGCTAACCCTTATAGCAAATAAAAAGGAAAAATATTTTTTCCCCTTTACTTATCACTTACCAACTCTTAATATCAATGCTGTTCCATGAAATAAAAAGCATAAAAAAAAATAATGTCATTTGTTTTCCATGAAGAATACCTCACTCTAGAAGTGATTAGCAGTTAGGAAATATGAAGAGTGTCACATCCATTTCTTTCCCTGGTCTTATTTTACTCTCCCCTGTTCAGATTGGTTTCACCCCTGCCTGATTTTAACAACAAAACTTGCCAGTTAAGGAATGTGCACATTTTAAAAACTTTTGTCTGTGATTCTTATTAAGTTGCAATATTTGTCATTTCTGCAACTCTTCATACTACAATGACCATTGTATTTTTATGAATGTCATAGTTGTTTTGTACAACCCCATCCCAAATATAAATTGAAAATAAGCTCAAAATAATTATGTGACTTTTTCAAGCATAACTTTTTGGTTGTGGCTACTCTTTATGTCAGGGGGAAGGGATAGAAAAAGCTAGGAACAATTTAAAATTCACATCCAATCTTGGCTTCACATACAGGGCTTTGTGAATGTTGAATTTGCTTTCTTGCTGAAAGGAGGGAAAAAAGCCTTCTTGTCACCAGAGATTGAATACTGAATGACATCATTAGGACTACACAGAGTCCTGGGATCCTATGAAGCACTAGTCTGCTTTTCTTTCTTCTTTGTATCTTTTCCTCTTCTTCATTTGTTTTCCTTTTTAAAATGGGAACAGTGATGTTCAAAGTCATTACATTGCTGATGAACCATTAAGTCACTCAGCCTTGTTTAAATAAGTGCTCTTCACATAGACATATAATGCAACTGCAGTCATTGTGTCTTAAGACTGGATCGTGTTTGCTGAGCTACATTGCATATACCTGCTTTCATTAAAAAGATATCTTTCTAAAGGCTTAGAAAAATAACTGCTTTACAAAAAGTATGGAGAAAAGGTGATGCAATTTGAAGGCTTCTAGAGGGAAACCAAACACTTATTGCTGTGACTGTATTTGCAGAACTTTTCTTGTACTGTAGGGTAGCATACAGGTGAAGGTCCTGAAACTGTGAAGATTTATTTATGGGATAAATTTATGGCAGTACAAATCATCTCAACTAAATCAAGTAGGAGCTGTTATGGTATTGGGAATAAAGGCCCTTCCAGAACTGGTGCCTTGAATAGCTAAGAATGCGATGAGAGAAAACGTTCATCTGAATTATCATTTATTTCTCTTCTCCTGTCAAATACCTTATAGCATCTGAGGGCATGATGCTAATTCCAAGTTTACCTCATTAATATATAATGTTGTGAATATAATCACCACAGCAAAGGAGCAGGCTATGAATTATTTGCCACCAAAATAAAGTAATAGCGTTAATTATAGGGAATTAACTTCATTATAAGACTGTTACATCTTTTACTTTCAGTGAAGAAAATTCTAAGTATGTGCAGGTGGTTTATTGGCAAATTTTACCCCACTGTAATTAATGTGGTCTGGTATTAAGTATTTAGTAGATAGCATTACATCAGGTAAAGAGCCTGCCACTGGCCTGATTCAGATGCTACTTGGGTGGCCAAGAATATAGGGAGGATTCCTTTAATGATCTGCTGGATTAGGCTAAAACTGTGCTACTGCCAGCTGCTGTGTCTGATCAACTTTCCAAAAATATGGTCTGAGTCAGCTGGTAACTTCTTCCACCGAGTTTTGTTTCAGACTAAGTGATTTGCATCATCTTTTAACTAAAATGAAAACAACCCAATGCTAAAGTATCATCTATGTAGGTCAGATACTACCTTCAAGTATTCCTCCTCTTTAGCTGTTTGAAGTTTTGTTTACTCATTTTACAAAATGATTAGTGGTGTTGTTTGGTGACCTCATGTAATATAGTTGGTACTGTTTCCACCTCTCTTGGTGTCAGAAGGGCATGCTGCAGCTCTGATCAGTCATGTTCTTTCTTGTAATGCAAAGGCCTCTTTAGTCTGACACTTGTGCTGCTGTCAAAAGCAATGAGGGTCAGCAGTTGTAGTGACAAACTAGTTTTGACAAGCTTAATGACCCCAATGAAGAAAAGTTGTCAGCCTGGATAGCAACTGCAGAATAATTGGTTAGCTCAGACAAACAAGAAACATGTTAAAATACCAGATCCTCTCTGGCAGGCCAATTACACCATTCAACAAAAGAGGTGGAAGGTTGCCATTAGCTTCTAAAATGATACAAAAGCATCAGTAGGCTGCATTTCAATCAATTCAGTTTGCTTTGGTGAGATATCAGGAAACTGTAGGAAACAGCAGCCTTTCAAACAGCGTTCATGCTATACATTGTAGAAACCAAAGGCGAATCTTCATAAGAGTTTTTGGACTTTTATGAGCAATAGTATCTTGCACTGTTTCAGGTAAGTATGTGTATGTTGATTTAGCTAGATGCAAAAGACTTAATCAGGCTTTCACTGGGTTTTTAGACTGTAGGACAAAGCAACCAAAATAAGGAAATGTAAGTTATATAAGTAACAAAGTAACAGCTGACAGGCAGTTAATGGAGAGGGTTTAATGTTTGATCTAAACATGTATTTTTCTAAAGAGAATACCACTATAGGGACATAGCCCTAACATAAGCATCTATAATGTATTGTTATTTTGTAATTACAGCATATGCTGTTCATAAGCATCAGAAGGTCACTGCTAGCAGAGCTAGCAAAGGTTATCAGATCTGGAGCCTTCTTATGAGTAAATACTAATGCAAGAAGGAAAGGAATCTGTATCTTACTAGCAATATCATCACCAACATTCTTCTTCATTGCTGAGCTCTACTTCCCCCTGTGAGTAACAATGTTGAGAGTAAATAAATGAAACCCTCACTTTTTCTGCAAATGGTCAATTTTCTAGGGGTTGCACAAGTTGCCAGTGCAGTACACCCTCTTTGAGTTATCTCCAAGGCCTGAAACTCGATCTTCAAGGATAAGCCATTCTGGTTTCAATGCTTTATTAGTATATAATATAGAAAGGGAAGAACAGAATGCAAATATCAGAGGTGTTTTTCACAGTTATGCTGGTATAACTGGAGACAGTAAGTGCTCTGTCCAGCATGATCCATCCTGACCCTGCCCATTCACTTCAGCTTCTTGGTTCTTCCAGATCTCTAAAACCATCCCAGTTTACCCCTCACTGCTCATTCCCTCCTTTCTGCACACTCTTTTTGTGTGGTTGTTACCTGAAAATATCAGGCCTCTCTATCTATGAAGTTATTAATTAAAAGTGCCTATCAGATTTATCAACCCACGTAATGTATTTGTAATATAGAGATCAGATTTGCTTACCCTGCCTTTTGACATCTGTCTAGCAAGATGGTAACCTCTTCCACAGCAGTGTAAACATGAAGTTATTTTGAAACAGAAACTCCAAAAAGGTGAAGTGCAATAAAGCTCTTCTGCTGTGTTTTTAACTGATTTTCTGGCATGCATCAACATATGGTTTTAGCATTGGACTTGATTAGGAAATGAGCATAATCCAGGCTCAGAGTTAGTCTTCTCTTTCCATTAGCTAAAGTAAGCTTCATCTGCTGTTCATTTTCAATTGCTCCTTGTGTTGTGCACTTATCTGCATTTTTTATCATCTGGCTTTAAGTTAATGGTGCAAACAATTAAAATAGAAAATAAAGTTTGTATTGTCAGTTAAGCAAAACCAAGCACAATGACTTTGTCCAGCAGTGCAAGAATAGCTCAGATATTTGTTGTAGCTTCTTAAAACATGCTTTTATAGTGGGAAAAGATTAATTTCAAAGACTATTGAATGCTGTAATGATTCACAGGGAATGAGGTAAACATTAAGTTGCCTTGGGGAAATACATATAATGAAGAATGTAATGTCCACCAAAAAGAGGAGAAAAAAAATCCATAATTTCACAAGGATAGTTATTTACTGAGTCATCCTTTTATTTTCCTTTGATGAAATATAAAGTTTTTTTATCCTTGCTTTCAAAAAAATGCAGAGCTCATCCCCTGTGCATCTGAATCTGCAGGTATTTGTGGGTTTTGTTCTCTTTGGCTGTACTCACAAGCACTAAAAATTAGGCACTGTAGCTAACCTGCTATTATCTAAAATGTCCTCTGAGTATTCCACAACCAGTTGTGGTGTCAGACATGCCACTTAAATAAACAAAGTCTAGTAATCCACCCATTGAGACAGGATGTATGTACTTCCCCTTAGTAATTATGCCATATGTACTGATCTTATTTTTCCTCCTGCCCCTATTTTATGCATCTCATTTTTCTGCTTGGCTCTGCATGTTTTGGACTGTCTTCTCCTAGCTTTGGATTAATTCCAAAAGTGTTTTGCTTCTGTAAAGTCTGTAAACCCTTGGAGGCTTCCCTTGAAAATTACCTGTTTCATGATAGGAACAAAATCATTACATAATAGGAACAAAATCATTGCATTTATCAAGTTGTGATTATTTTACTGTCACCCTACTTTTATTACTGAATTTCTGTATTCATTCTATTTTGCCCTTCTGTAATGATCTCCTAAGGCTTATTGTAGCTGAAACCTCAGTTGTATGGTGAGAACCACTTTCATGTACAATGTTTAAGAGACACATCTCCTCATAATATGAGGGGAAGAAATTAATTTCTATATGTAGTGGACAATTATGCTGTAGAGCAGAGAACCTGGTTTAATCCTAAATTATATAGGAATTATTTTCTGAGTCACTGCCATACTACTTTTCTCAGGAGCCTCAGGAAAAGAAAAAGGTTCAACACATATCTAAGATATGCCTGATGTGAAATACCAACATGCTTATATTACTGCTTAGAAGGTCTTCAGTATTTTAAAGGTTAGTTGTGTGATGTAATGTTGTATGAACGATTTAACTTTATTAGAAAGATGGAAAATAAAAATATGTTCAACACTGCAATGTCTTTATTAGCTTATTCCTCTACTTTTCCTGTATTAAATTTGTTGTTGTTGAGCAGCTTATTTGGCTCACCCGAGGGAACTGTTTTGCATTTATCCTTCTCAGTCCCTTCACTACAGGCCTTTGTCACAAGGATTTTTTTTGGCATAAGGCAGCACCTCACTAGATGGGACCAAAATCCCTTATTATATGAGTGATTCAAATGGGTACAGGGATCTGCATAGGTTTTGTATTACCTTATCTTACGGTTTTGGAAACTTGAATCTTTTTTTTTTTTAATCTTTGTGAAGAAATAATGACCCTGTAGTGAGTCAGAGAATACTGACATTGGCATTTTCCTGGGCCAGAAGCTGTTGGCTGCTGAGCTCTTTAGGAAAAAAACCATATTGTGCCCTAACCAGAGGTTTACCAGCAGAAGCATGTGCCAGCAGCTCTGCAGAGCAGAGTCCATCTCCAAGCCTGGCCTGGATGTTGAGATGTGCTGCGTGTACTCAGCCTTGCTCTGAACCCTGAGTCACGTCCCTGGTAACCAGACACATGTTGATTTAGATATCATATATTATACCTGCCTCCTTCCAAACCAAGGTCTAACCCAAATATTTGTGCCCCAGATTCTGCATCACATTGTTATCTCTGCCATCAGCCATTACTCACTGGGGGCAGTCAGAGTGACTGCCGTTTGTCCTGACTGCAGCCACCGTCCAGTCCACGCTCGTGGCCCTACTCTTGCCTGTGATGCAGACCTGACTACCTGCACAGTGTGATTTCTGAGCATTCCAAATGGTTTTTTACTCTCTGCTGCAAGGCATGTCTGCAAGAGACAAGAGGTTCTGGTGCATGTAAACTGAGTTGCAGGTGATGGAGTACTCAGCTTGTTGGAGCCAAGCGATGAGCTTTGCTGGCATTAAATGGAACATCAGAGAGCAATAAACCCTAGCCATTACCTGAGGTTCATGCTGCTTCCATTCTATGGGGTTTTTTGGTGTTGAGAGGGAGGAGGAGGAGCAGCAGCGTTGTTTTCTTTTCTCTTATATGTACATACCGGTTCTTTGCACTTGGGTACACTGCACCAAAAGGATAAAAATAATTTCTGAGAGTTTATCTTTTCTTTTTTGGGCTGTTTTTACTGTCATGGGATCTAAGCAAAAATCTATCTCAATTTGATGTGGCACAAACAGGCAAGAGGATTTGCTATCCTAGAAGAATGATGGTGCCTATTTCTGCTTTCAGTATTCCTTTTCACTTTCAAATTATCTTTGTTTTAATTTAAATTCAAAGCATGACATTTAGATTTTAGTAAAATACTCTGCAAAGAAACAGTGAACAGTAAGCAGCAGTTCTACCTTGTCCAACCGTTAACGTCTTCCATTGGTTTTCTTATCCCTAACTCACACCCATCAGTCAGTTTTGTTGGTTACTTTGAAATGTATTTTGCTTATGAAGCCACACCACACTTAAGAGCTGGATTGCTGGTACATGAAGTCTTGTCACCCTCTTCTCACTGTCATGGCTTCTTTGCTTCACATCCACATGGCCTTCTGACTTGCCTTTTTGAATCTGGAGAGCTTGCTCACCAGGTGGGTTTCTGCAAGCTCTCCTAGCTCTCTTTTTAATGCACAGGCTTATAAAGTGTAGGAGTATTGTCTGAGTTGTCATGAATTTTGAGATTTAGTTGCAGATAGTCAAAAGCATATATTCCACAGAACAAATTCAATGAAGCAAAAAAGCTTCTTTCTGCCTTTATTCTTATTACACTTCGCAGCAGGGCAGAAGATTAAAGTATGCATACTCCAGATTTGAAAAGAATTTCTAATTTATGTTCTCTCTCCATAAAATACAGGGCTTAATCCTTTCTTTAAGGCTTTCTTTCTTTCTTTCTTGCCTTTTTAAAAAAATTTTTAACTAATTGAACACTCAGGCTCTAATTGAAAAAAAAGCCGAGTGTTAAGCAGTCAAGAATAGAAAATAGTTACTGGGCTGAAAAGTACATCCTGAATGTTGTTGTAAATTTTGATGTGGTTTGTTTGTGGGGCAAGAAATAAACCTCTTTGGCTGTTAGCTATTGTGATGGACTCCCACTGATTAAAATGCAAGTGCTTTTGCCTTTTTTTCCACAACTGTTCTTTTCTGCAAGTGGTCTGTGTTTTGCCCTGAAAAGACAGCTGTGTAAGTAGCTCTGCTCAGAACAGGATAAAATGAGGATCTTAAATGTTGAATTGTATTACTGGTTTCCCCTTTAACAAGGGACAAAGAGGAAAGAAGAGTTAAGGATACATTGCTAAACAGCTCAAATATGTTTCACTCTAATCTTTTTGGTTGCTTAGTTTAAATTACATATTACAAATCAGATTGCAGAGGCAAGTTCTTGATATGATTTTTAGACTAATTCAGCAGAATCCTGCTGTTAATGCCCTAAAAGGTGCTGCAGAGGGGTTCAGTCAGCAACATTATGAGTTGAGGCATTATAATTATCTTGGCTTATGATCTAAGGATTAGGAAACTACTTGTAATTCTACATTCCTTGCATAGTCAGAATTCTCATTGACTTCAGTGAAAGTGTGGTATATTAAAGTAATGCAGAATTAGAACCTGGTTATTATGACAACTGTTTGAGTATGGGCTGGCAGTAATGCAGCCATGCTAAGGTTGTTTACAAATTCACCTTTGCCCCATTTTAATTTGCTTAAGTTTTTGCTGAATAGTAGATTTTGCAGAGTTTTCAGGTCCAGATTTTTTCAGCAGCCATACATACTAATCGGGATGCTTTTCAATAAAACACCAATTAATCTGATTTAAAAGTAATTGAGTTGTTTTAAAAAGTTCTGGAATTCAGAAAATAAACATTAAAATATGAATTTTATTTACTTTCTAATTACTTAGCTTTGGGGTTTGTGGGGTAGCTTTTAGGTATTACAGAGCATGATTTGATTAAGTATGCTTCAGATTGTTCAAGTGAGTGCATTCCAACTGAAACCCCAAAGTAGCCATTTCAAGTATTTGAAAATGTTGGATATTTACTGATGTATATAGCCTTGAATGCAACTTCTCTATGATTTACTTGCATCCAAATAATTTAAAGTATCAAAAGGTAATATATTCTTGTGTGCTTCTTATGTACAATTATCAGGATTAAAATTTCTCATGAATATAAGTGAGTTGGCATTATCATGGTAGAGAATGAGCATTATGAAACAGAGGTAGGAAAAATCAAAATGTGTCATGTCTGTTTTCCATAAGGATGGAAATTGGAAGTCAGTGGTATAGTTAGAGGATAGTCAGATAATTCTTATAGCTATGTATACAAGTATACTAGATGGCCATGGCTATAAAGATGCACATGCTATATTTTGAGGGGGAAAAAAGCTACTAAAAAGGAGTGCAAGAAATAAAATTTTGAAATAATACCTATAGTGTTCTGGTCACCAATGCACCTTTGTTATAAATCATAATTACTGGAAGAGGTTCTGGCAGAGTGTAGCAGAAACAGTTCTTTCTCCATTAACTGAGTGGGCCAAGAATACACTATGGTTTGAATAGCTTGAACTTATTAATTCCATAAGAAACATTCTGGAAGCATTATCTCTCTGATAGAAGAGTTAAAATAAATTTTGACATATGAAATTTGTAAGAAATTCTGTCCCTTGATGAGGCTGTTGTTGCATAATGGAGAATATCAGACTTTGGTCCTTGAAATCAAACAATGTTCTTCCTGTGTGTCCCTGTGAAAGAGAATACTTTGAGAAAGGTGCTTCTCAAACCATTGCATACTGGCACAGTTTAATCCTGTTATTTTAACTATAAAATATTCTACTTATATCTGTAAAAATTCTGTTTATGTTAGGGGTTACATATGATTGAGCCAATTTGGCAGAAGAAAATAGTGCAGCAGGGATGTAAATATTGTATTAAAATTAAGACAATTACCTTTTTAGTATATTGTTTGGTGCATTTTTTGAGTGAAAATTGAACTTCTAAATTCAAGTCCAGGTTTGGCCAAGCAAATTTCCTTCCACTAATGATGCCTCTTCCTGTATGCATTGTGCTTTTTGTCTCAGGCACTTCAAGCTGCACACTGCTTAACATAAACAAGTAACCCATGAAATTATGCCTTATGCTTTCGCTTTAATGAAACCACTTTAACCAGGCCCTTTAAGTTGTATCAGTGTCAGCTTGTCAAAATTGAAGTCAGTAGAGTTTTTTTTCTTCCAGGATAACAAAAGTACATAAATTCTCTGGACATGAAATTCGCATTTTTGAGATGTTCTACTGTATCTTTGCCATGTTTGCATTTGAGTTCAAATGCTGCACTCTGGAACTATCAAGTGGATTTCTTACTGCCCATTTTGCTTTTGAGAGTGATTGAATGACTTTTTTTAATTTAAAAAAACCCAAAAAAGCCAACAAACTTAGAAAGTTTGACTTTTAAAATAATAAATAGAGTTTACCAAGGGACCCTGTGCCAGATAGCAGCTGCCCTTATGTACATTTACTGGGAATAAAAAGAACTTCATATCAACACTGTGCTGAAAGTTTTACAGTACCAACTGTGAGCTGTGCACCATAACTGAGAGTTACCTGAGAACTGTCCTAATGCTTTTCCATCTTTAATATCCTTGTATCTGTATCTGAAAATGGCAATTTGGTGTTAATATTTTCAAATAACTGTAAGAAGAAATACTTTTTTAGTGTTTGTAGAGCAGCATGCATGTTTGTTTCAGTTTTTCAGTCTCAATTTGCATATTTATAAATAGGATAGGATATGACATGATTGGACAGGATGGAATGGGATACTCTTATTTCTGTGATAGAAATAGATATTTGTGTGATGTTACTATTTATAGAAAACAGAATAAATCATGAGTTATAATCTTGACATGAAGTATAGTGAGGAAGAATCCTCAAAGCAGTTTCTTTCCCATTTCTGCTTCCTGGTTTCAGAGATTTCCTGGTTATTTATTCCTTTTTTCCCCTAATACAATACAGATCAGATTTTAGTCCTTTGTGAAATTCACAAAGAGCAAAATCTAAAACAACAGAATGTTTCTGATGAGAATGTGATTTACACTACTTATCTCCATATGATCTCAATATATAGTGTACCTCTGTAGAGAACAGAACTATAGAAGTGAGATGTAGCTACGTGTAGCTTTTTTTTTTTTTTTTTTAAGATGGTATTCCTGCATATATCTTTTTAAATACCTGAAAGGAAATAACTGGTTTTTTACTTGATAAAAGGTTGTTTAGTTCTTGCATGTCTACAAGATGGAAAAAATGTTCAAATGTATAGGACTACTCTGGGGCTTAAAAATAATAGCTGCTGCCTTAGCAGTGAACAACTTTTAGTAGAGAAAGCTGCATGATTACAGATGATAGCTTCAGTTACTTGAGACTCAAAGACAACCTTTTAGAAAAGCCAAAGAGGAAGAGAAAGAAAGGAGTAAAACCAGTTAAAAAAAATAAAGTGCAAGCACAGTCTTCTGAAAGGAAGCAAAGAAAGAATTCCCAAAATGTTCATTTTTCCTCTACTAGTTTCCGTACCATATGGTTTTTGAATCAGTAGCAGCTGATGTATTCAGTAATAGTTTCTTTTGAAGGGACTTGTCATAATATTTACCTTCTCTACAGCAACAGAAATAGCTTCTGAGGCTGAAATGGCCATGCTTACTAAGACTGATGAAAACAAGAGACATTACCATGGTGAATGAATCTCTTGACACCATTATTTCAGGGATAAATAACTTTCATTGCACTGTGCTTAATTTCAGTTGAGGTATTTGTGTCCTTAGGCAGGGCCTTACCTAGAAAGTAAGGTTACATTGTGCTGCAGATCTCTAGAACATGAAAAGTATGAACAACTCTGGAGAAAGGGAAAAAAGAGCATGCTGCATTTATCAAAAACAAAGGAATAAAAAAGCCATCTGTAAGGAGAGTTTTCACAATGAAATTGTGTGGTAGGCAAGGACATTTACTTACTCATATACCTTTTCTTGTACTGCAATTTGATGCCATCCTTTGTCTACTGTCCTAACAGAACTGACATTAGAATACTGATCTCCCTGGAAAGGAGATTAAAAGTAAATTTTATTGAGACACTCAAGTAATATGACTATATACAGTAATAGTCAAGTGTGTACAGTGTGACCAAAAAAATGTGAGAATTGTTCAAAGGGAATGCAAGAGCCTAACCTCTCATGTGCATCTGTCTGAAAAAGTAGCCTGGTTCAGTTTCCCATGTGAACTGATGTGTAGATTTTTGCTCTATATTGATATATCCTCTTTTCCATTGATTTAATTTCCTGTATAGTAGCATATGTCTCTTGTTAAAAATACCCAAAGAGATGGATGCATTGAAAAACTGAAGTCAGATTAGGATGTAGTCTATTAATCTTGTTCAATCCCTGCACACACACAAAAAAGCATTATGTGCTGCTTAGTCAAAAGCTCTTAAAAATATGAGCCCTATAGCTGTATGCACTGACTAGTCCCATAAGTCTTACATCTGACTAATAGTATGAACTTTATTCTACATCTGTTGAGTATAATAAGCCTTTTAACTTAAGGTAGGAAGTACAACAAAGCTAAATAACAAAATACTTTAGTTTTTTTGTCATGATCTGTAATTATCTTTTGCTTGCATTTATATTTATGCATGCTGGATCATAAAATTTTAAGGAATCTACCAGAAAAAAACATGAAGAGAGGTTATTCTGGTGAAGGGAACCTTCTATTTTTTCAGAGGAACAAAAAAGAGACTAATTACCTCTGGACCAAATTGTCATTGAAAGACTGGGCAAAGAAATATCTACTATAATCCGTGTAACACATATAAACATAATTGGTCATTATTTACTGGAACAATAAATTCCAAGACATTGTATAATTTCATAAGCCTAACTATAAAAACAAAATAAATGCCAGCCTTTGCACAGTTTTGAGGAAAATATATGACCTTATATAAGCTAGTGCATTCACAAAAGCATTCAGCATTCAGCCACATTAGAAAATGTGTTCTGTTCAGATAGGCACTGTAGGTGAAGTGCTCTTCTGAATGCTACATTTTCCCCCATTTAAACACTTCAGGGGTTAAAAGCACAGCACTGACTTTGCACTAAATGAACCTGGACCTTTAAATCTCAGCTGTGACTGCAGCCTCCTTGTCAGTCAGCACCTGATGTTAGCAGTTTGAATGATGTCTGACACTAATTATGTGTCATCCACAAGATTGCCAGGCTGGAGAGTCTAGGGGTATAAAAAGCTATTTAAAAGGTTTTCATATGAGGTTTGACTCTCATGTTTTTGAAAACACATCTTTTGCAGAGCAGCACCCTGCTAATACTGTTGAGGAAGCGATATGGTTACAAAACTATTAATTAATGCCTGAAATGCACTGTTTTTGTTTGAAAGCTGTATAGGGAACAACTTTTACATCTGTTCGTGGGATAAATCCATAGCTGCAAAGAGATACCTTGTCCTTGTCATACCACCCACCTTGGTGCTGACACAGAATAACCTACTTGGTCAGTCTTTCAAAGCATTCAAAATTAATTGACAGATGGACATTGTTAAATAATTAATGTGCCTTTTAGCTGCTAATGAATCTTGGAAAATGCTGCGTGGCTATTGAATAATTCAAAGATTTGTTTTGGTACCTTATGTATATGCTACTCTAGATTTTTTTCCCCTAGACAGTTTTTAAGAATACCAGTCCTTCCATTTGCACATAGGTATACATGTATGACAGGATTTCCTAAAATCTAGGAATGGTTTATATTTTTATTAAGATATCTCCCTTCAAATTTTAAGATTTAGAACTTTTACTTATCATGCTTATGGTCAACTTATGAATATTACAAAAGTAAGCAAATCAAGCAGCTTGTCAAGCCAATCTCAGACAGTAATTTGCTGTTGTAACTGGGTATGGATCAACACATTGAATGAGTGGGTACAGTGTTCTGGGGTGAGTATCCCTCTCTTCTTCCAAGTAACAAGTTAGGATGAAAGAAAATTACTTCCAAATTGTGCCGGGGAAGGATTAGATTGGATACTAGCAAAAAGTTCTTCACTGAAGAAGTTGTCAGGCATTGGAAGAGATTGCTCAGATAAGCAGCAGTCACCATCCCTGGAGATGCTTAGAAGAGTCGTAGATGTGGTGCTTGGTGACATGGTTTTGTGGTGGACTTGGCAGTGCTGGGGTAGTGGTTGGACTTGATCTGATGGTTGCACTCAACCTGAAGGGTCTTTTCCAACCTAAAAAAGTCCATAGTTCTATGATTTTAAGTTGTTTGTATCAAATTTCATTAGAAGGGCACGTACTAGATGAAGAGTGTTTCACTTATTCTCAGAATAGTGGTCCTAAGTAGTTAAACTAACTTTGTACTTTTAACAGGGACTAGTACAGCTACAGATACTAAGAATATCCCATTGACAGAGATGATCTGAATTCAGATTTTTCTGAATTATTGCATTACAAAAAGGTACATAGTTAATCAGCCAAATGCAAAGATATGTAAGCAGAAATGAAGGCATATAGCTTATAACTACAATATGAGAAATTATGTCTAGAAAAAAGACTGAGTCATAATTTAATCTTACCAACTGTAACCAAAACACTCTCTGTAAGATGCTAGGATGTAAAGAAGACTAGGATGATCCTGAAATATGTGACAAAGGGAGTTTAACTCATATTACTTGAATACCTAACATTGATAAATCTACCACTGAAGTACTGATCATGGATTTTGTATCCCAGGTGAACGCATAGATAGTCAGAAGGGAAACAAATGATATTGCATGAGAAGTTTTTAGAGCATGTGTCTGTACGGTCATGTGCAATTAGTCATAGATTAATGTGGGTTTGCCATGCATTGACTGGCCAATAAAAAGAGCTAGGTGTGATTTGAGCTGTGTATCAGTGAAACTGCTGGTTTTCTTACCTGTGTGATTATGGGGAAAGCACAGTCCGACATTTATGATTCAATGTATCCTTGGACCACTCTGGCATGCATTGTGCTTAATGAAGAACAGGCATGGAAGGTAGATATGTTGATTATTTTCTTTCAGTTTTCCATGGAAAGTGTTTTTGCTAGGGTAAAGTTTCTTATCTTCTTGGCCTTTTAAAATCAGTGAGAAATTTCTCCCCTCTGATACGTATCTTAATTTTTGGGTGCATGTTTTTCTCCTCATTTTGCATCATGAAACATTCCCTATGACAGAACAGATTACTAAACCAAATGAGCTGGTATTTTGCAACTCTGGGCATGCATTTGAACCACTTAATTATTGCATCCTCTGTGTGTACTTAGGGTTGGGTTGATTTTTCTCAAGTCAGATTGGCAGTGATTTGAAGAGTTTTTCACCTTTCCTTCAAGCACATGCCATATCTAACTTTCTGAGATTATTTGAACATAGCTCATGTGTTTCCCTGTATCAGAGCCTTTTGAGGAGCTCTCAGTCTCTTTTGCTTCTTGCCTAAGACACGTGTTCTCTTTTATTAAAGAAAAAATATATTCTTTCCCTGATGTATCTAGGTTTGTTATTGAGATTTTGTGTGGACAGTAGCTAGCTCTTGTACACAGAAAGCCAGGTGCTGCAGTTTAATGGTTATAGGCAGCCTAATGTTTAGCAAAGTCAAATTTAAAAAGGAAAACCACCCCTCACCCTACATAAGCTTGGAGACAGACCAGTTGAGGATCGTGTAATGATACTCATTACAATATCCCATAAATATTTTCTCACACATGACAATGGAGAAGGGAAATACTTATCCTTCAAACTTCAAAAAATAAAAGATGATCCTTTGCCACATACAGTGATGCTTAGAAATATTTGCAGATCACTGTATAACTGGTTCAGATGAAAAAAGATACAAAAAAGCCCAAACTTGAGGACAGTGATGTTATGTTATGTATACTGTATTGAACATTTCTAGAAAATCAAGAGTCAGTATTTCTAAAAGCAATTAATTTAATTTCAATGTTTTGGAGATTTGGAATAAATTTTGAAGTAAGTCTGAGAAAGTATTGTGTATAGTGAGACAGCAAATACTTTTGATACATATAAATTATTTGGGAGAAGGTTAAATGGTTTGATAACAAAAACCAACTAGAATCAAAAAAGCTACTTTTTACATTGCTTATAATGTTAATACAGCAGAAAAATGATGAAAGAAAATACACTGCCTGGGTGCCAAAGCAAAGCCAATTCAGACAGGAAAACATGAATATATTTAATATCAGATAATATTAGATACTGGATTAAGAAGAAGCTAGGCTGGCTGTGTTTTACTTTTAGATGAAGACTACATACTTTTCAGTGAATGGATCAGAGCTCAGACAGATGTCTGCCAGAACAAGTATTTCAATCCTTGCTGTACTAGTGATCAACTGAGATAATCAGAACTGTTCCTTTTGCAAAGAAAACTGACTAATTTCTTAGCCACTTAGTCACTGACTGTCTGCTACTGATACTGCAGTATTCACACAGATATTACCATTCTGTTCTATAGTTCAGGAGTCTAAATATATTTTATAGTGAATTCCAGTCAGGGCTCAGAAATGCATGGTGCATCCAGCAGAGCTCTGCATGTTGCGCAGATTATTTTTTTTAATATAACCTATGAAATTACATTGTCAATTTGCAGGAGGGTTGCCTGGTATGCTGAACATCATCTCTGTGTAAACAAGGATGAACAGTGCACTTATGAGAACATGGATGTTTTGTAGTCATAAGACTGCTTTTTCTTCCTGTTGTCATGTATTACCTTTCTCTGTAAATGTATTGTTTCTTGCTTTTCATAATTGTCCTTATAGAAGGAGAAAGTAAGCACGAATGTATTTAAAAAAAAACTTCAGGAAGTACAGAGAGGAAATTTTCTATATGAACTACTTAAATGGTTTCAATTTACTGCATGCAGCAGTAAAAATAAAAGCTCAGCAACTGATTTCTGAATTGCAGTTTAGGAGAACATTGCACAATTAATTTCACGTAAGGCTTGCAAAAAATCTGGTTTAATCAGGATATATTTAGGACTGTTAAACAGATTCAGAATGCTACAGGTATGCCATATACTTTAGTGACTACAATAGTTAATATCTTAGAAAACTGTGAGTTTCATTTCAAAAATATCTATCAGCTACCTGACTTTTTTTCCCCCATAAGTGGTCATGCCATACTTCCACTGTAATCTGTTTATCGGGGTAGAGAGTATGTTCTGTGCTGTTGAAGAGTATCTTTTAATTCCTTTTATCTTAAGCATCAGAGATTTCTATGGCTTTAAAATTTATAGAAGAGACATTCATTAATTGCTGAGTAAATTTATTATTATTTATTATTTATTATTATTTTTAATAATAATACAGGCTTGTGGACTGTTTTGCTGGAATGACCTTTCCAGCAATACACAACTAAATATTGCTTTGTGAATACAGTAATTTAAAGCTGTGGAGGGAAGAGAGAACTATATTTTCTTCCAATTTATGCTCAGCAATGCAGACATCTTCAGAAATAATAATTCTTAAATTTGTATATTAAGATGCCCCAGTTCTGCTTACTTAAACATTTTTTCCCCATTTAAAATTAATCGTACTTTTTACAGCCATATAAACAATCATTTACATGTTCATTTGCATGCTTGAAAATTCAAAGTTTAATAAGCTGCAAAATAAACAAAACAGAGTCATGCTTCTACAACTTGTTCATTGGTTAAGTATTGCTCTATAAAATTAATGGCTTCTTGAGATACTGCAATTATTGTTATTTCAAGCATAGTTACAGTCATTAGAATGTATGGTTGTTTTCTCATTATGTTATTACAAAATTATAACTTGTCTGTATAAGATAGGCTAATCAGTAAATTTCTTTCTAATTTTAACAGAGGTATTCTTGAATTATTTTGCTTTTTGAAAGTCATTTTTTTGAAGGTTTAAAACTGAAAGAACACATTTATATCAAATGTTAGAAATAAATTCATTGTTGTGAGAGTGGCTCAGGTTGCCCAGAGAAGTTGTCTCATCCCTGGAAGTATTGGAGCCAAGGCTGGATGGAGCATTCAGCAACCTGTTCTAGCAGGTGTACCTACTCATGCCAGGGGAGTTGTAACTAAATGATCCTTTAGATTCCTGCCAACCCAACCCCTTCTATAATTGTATCACTTCTGTGATCACTTTATTGTATCAGTTTTTTAGCTGTCGTATTTTTACGCTGTCTCCACTCTTTATGCTTTCCTAGAAAAATGTGTTATTCTCATCAAGGCAATTTTAAGATATACTGGTGTATTTTTCTTAATCCTGTAATATTTTCTAAAAATATATCCTTAAGAGTAAAGATATTTTACACTCACAACGTTTTGTATGCATGTTAAAGCTCCATAAAGGCATAAAGGCAACACTATTTATACAAGCATAAGTTAATGTTCAGTGATCAAAATTAGATAATTGAAAAACACTGGTTTGTTTTGGATAAAGGGATGGAATAGAAATAAAAAGTTTCATGGGTTGAGACATTTTCTGAAGTGCATGTGTAGGAAAGACAAATTGCAATTATGGTGAAGCAGGCATGGTTCATCCTCTATATCAAGCTTTAATTTCTTAAGCTTAATTTTAATATTTCTGGTTTATAGGTAATAAATGTATTTTATACTTTGATTAATAATTTGGGTGTTAAAATGTGTTTTATACTTTAATGAATTACTTTAATTAATGTGTTTTATACTTTATTCTTCCAACTTGAAATGTTTTTTGCAGTAATCCAAAAGATGTGCTTAAAATTAAGTGATAAAAATTTTGTGAAATTCTTTTCTCTTTTTTTGAAAATGTTACAGATTTGTAAGAAAGGCATGCTAATTATGACCAGAATTATGTCAGTTTTCCTACTTGTGCTTTTGTAAACACACATGCACTGCATAATAGATTATAAAATTTAGTTGTGTCATTCTGACACCAGTGAAAAATGGCCTGCTTCTTTTCAAGTGAAATTAATAGGTAGCGAAATGATGGAAATTTTTGTGTTAGCTTTACAAATGTTTGATATCTCTGCTACAGAATTATTATTTTTGTGAGCATGCAAGAACCACAAACTAGCATTTTGCTATGCATCTGAAGCTTTAGATGTTGCATAATGGGATAGGCAGCAGCTGAAACTAATATGATTAATTGATCCTGACTGACAGAATTTTAGAAAGCCTGTACTTCTGATATTCATAAATATTTAGGTCTAATTGAAATCAAATATATATAAAAATGCTGGTGTCAAATAGAAGGGATCTTTTAGTTTCCCTTAGGCTAGAGTATACTATGAGAGCATGATAGATGAAAAATGTGCTTTCTGTTTGTATGAAGATAGATTTCTCCCACAGATGCAGTAATTGATTTGGTATAGAAGCACGATGCCACATGATTATTGGCTCCTCATAGGAATTACATCCTGTTTTAACTACTTTACATCATTTTTAGTAATTCATACATTTACCTATGGCAGAAAAGTAAAAAATATATTTCAGAAATCATTTCACTTTTTGCATCACCATTAGCAAGGTAGAGCAGACTGAAATTTCCTTGCATGTCTTTGCTGTTGCTCTTTAGGTTGTGTTGGTATTGAGAAATAGGAACTGTTCCTAATATCCAAAGAAGTCTGGAGGAGAGACATGGATAGTTAGCAGAGATCTTGGGAACCTCACAGTGATCATTTTGTTCTCTGTGTGCTACAGGGAGGGCAATCATCTGGTGCTGTGTTTCCCAGGCAAGTGCTGCACTTTGAGCTAATTGGTCCCTTTGGGTCTCAGTGTGCCATCTGCAAAATGTAGGACATACTCTGCTAATTCAGCTGTGTGCAGGGAGGATAGGTACATTTTTGCAGTCTAAAAGTTTGAACCCTGCAGCAACACCCACATTGAGAAGCCAGGTCCTGCAGAGCTAGCCAGCCATAGCAGGCTGGAGGTCTCTGCATGCCCTTTTACCCTTCTGTTCAGTGTTTGCTGTTGCAGTTTACTGCGTGGGCTTTCCTTTCAAATAATTTCTTTCTCTTTTCCAGTTTGAGGGTTGCAAGAAAGCCTTTTCCAGACTAGAAAATCTCAAGATCCACTTAAGGAGCCATACGGGTGAGAAGCCGTACCTTTGCCAGCACCCTGGCTGCCAGAAAGCCTTCAGCAACTCCAGCGACCGTGCCAAGCACCAGAGGACGCACCTGGACACTGTAAGGATGCAGCATTCCCACTGCACTCCCCTGTGCTTTAGACCCTCTGCTCCTTTCCTCCAGCTTGGTCACAGCACATAGCCCAAAACCTTAGAGACAGGAGGGTGGAAAGCCTGATGAGGTTGTTGAAGCTGCTTCAAAATTGACCTAATAATATAAATATGCAAGAAGATGGTCCCAGGCTGGTAGGTAGAAAGACCACAGTTCCATGGTCCTTGCTGCAGGTAGAGACTGTAGCTTTCTCCCACTTAGCTGATTTTTAGGGAAACTGAAGCTATCTGCAATATAAAGTGCTTTTCTTTGATGAAAAGTTGAGGCTGGGGCATGTACCAGAAAGTCAAGAGAGGTAGAATAGTTTTGCAAATCTAAACATTTTCATGCCAACAGATTGTGCCTTGTAAATTTGAGTCACTAATGAGATTTGTTTAAAAAATCTGTTTCAGAAGCAAAGTTTGTGTTTTCTCAGAGTTTCTCAGTTTCCAAAGGCCAGAAATCCACAAATACAATTAAAATAATGCCATTTGAATTACATCACTGTTAAAAAAATAAATCACCCGTTTTGAATAGTCAATACTATGACTGGCAAGTTGGTAATGTGTACAAGGTGTTTTCAGCAATTCTTTGTAATATAAGTGGCTAAATTGCTGAATAGCTACTTTCAGAAAATAGTTGGACCTAATGTTCATTTTATACTTAGTATAAGTATAGCATTAGTATAAAACACACTATATAAATATATGCAAGTATAAACATAATATAAATATAAAATTATATGTAATAAATATATAAAAATATATTCACTAAATATAAATATCTTTAAGTATATAGATAATATACTTAGTGAACGTACAAGTTTTCAGGGAAGACAGACAGAACAGACAAGATGAGCCATCTATATCACTTAAGAGTTTATTGGGCATTCTTTTAATAAAACTATAAGGATATTACAGGATATTTTACAGGCGTTTTTCTAAAATGAAGCATTATTAGAAAATATGAGCTGAAAGAGTTGATCAGTACTTCACATTAAAATGCCTAATTGTTTTTTTGTATGTAATACTTCTGAACTTCAGTATTACTTGGGTTTTTGCTTGCCTGCTTTGTAATAAAGTAAACTAACACTTTTTCTTGTTCTCTTTTTCTGGAGCAGATCCTTCTGTAATCCTAAACAGTCTTTCTGGGCCTTTACTGCAGTTTCTTTACCTGATTCACTAAAGACTGTAATTTCTGATTAAGTCAAAGATTGCTCTGAGGGTGGAAGAATTGTAAGTATATCTAGCAATATTCGCTGCTAAGAAAAAAAGGTAATCATGAATGATGCTGTAAATTAAAGCTTTCCTTTTATTTGTCTTCCTTTAAAGCTTTACTTCATCCTTTCCTTTTCTAACAAATGGCCAGGCATTCTGCTTGCAATAATGTACGTTTTTGTTCTGTAGTAGTGTGGTTTGCAGCATCCTAAGGTTCAAAAAGGATTATCTTGAGTTAAAATAATCTGTGATACAACAGTAGCTTTATAAATTTTCTTTTTATTTTAGAAACCTTATGCATGTGAGATTCCGGGGTGTGCTAAGCGATACACAGATCCAAGTTCCCTGAGAAAACATGTGAAAGCCCATTCTTCCAAAGATCAGCAAGTCAGGAAAAAGGTAATTTTTCTGCTTTCTTGACTGAAAGAAATCAGTGTTATAATATTAAATGTTTCAATGCATCTTCAAGTACTTGGGTTATTTTGGACTTTGTATTAGAAATAAGAGCTAATTATAGATAGATGTGGTTCTTATATAGATAAGTTAATCTTTGACTTAATGAGGCTGCCTGATTTAATGCTTTATGTTTTCTGATGTGATGGTTAATCACTAAAGGCCCACAATAAGGCATAAAAATAATTTTTGGAAACAGAAATGCTTGGTTTCAAATTCCACTGCTTGATAAATACACAGAATAGCAGAATACTGGCCAGTCTCAGATGGAAGGATGGATTCTGAGGGCACTGTTGCGTTTCCATGTTCCAGGTACTTGCCAAGATATTTCACAGTGCTGATTCCCTGTAGATGTCAAGTCCATGAGTCATCAACTGTTTATATATATAAGTTCATCTCTAAAGAGCTGAGTTGTGATACTCAAGGGAATTTTTTTCTTCTAGGGTTTTTCATCATAACTCCTATTAATCACCGGCATAATGTTTACGAGGTACAACACAGATAGATGCTGGACTTTTGTGAAGTTATAATTACTAACTAACATTGTGCTTTGGTATTTGAAATATTTCCTGACGGTAATAATAACAGTAAAAATAAGAACAACAAGCCTTTTAATGAAGAATTAAGGTTTTTAATGAATTTAATTAAAAGTGAAAATTGGCTTAGTGCCAAAAAGGTAATTACAAAAATGTGAATTCATCAGAAATAACTATAAAAATTCCAAGGTGATAAAGGCACAGTGGACTAATACTTCAAACCCTAGGGATCTTTTCTGTTGAAAAGAATGGAACCCTTTGCTGTCACACCCCGTTAGTCATGGATTCCTTTAATATATCGTGCCTGACTGGTTTTAATCCTTCCTTTAACCTCCCCCTGCATACCAAGTGACATTATTGTGGCTTCTTAAATTGCTGGCTCTCCAAGACTGTACCTGCAAATGTGTCTTTGATGTTGCATAGACTTAAATAGCAGGATGAAGTATATTCACAAGAGTGGAATCTTATGTACTGTGCTGATGTTTACATTGAGTCTTCACCCCAGATTCTGTAGATGTTTCTTCAAAAATTTGACTCTTTTCTTGGCTCTCTAAGATAGGATTATGCAATGGGATATAGGTAAATTTCCAACTCTCAATTATTTTAAGCAGCTTCTGTTGATAAGTCTATGACTTACCATATATGGCAAAATTCCTTTTTTGCCAATCTGTAATGCAGCCTCTGTTCCCCTTCACTTCCCAAGCCCAAGGTATCCACTAAATACTTTTAACTGGGAATCTCGCTGGGTAATGACATCAAATCCTATATACCAAGAAGATCCCAGCACAAATGCATTTAGTAAAAGTAATTTAATGGATTGTACAATAAAATTTTATTTACTCTTCAGAGGAAAGCAGACCCATGAGAGACTAAAGATAGTCATGCCTACTTTAATCACCTTTATGTAATTTGAAAAATTCTTCATAAAAATGAGGACAAACATGTACCCAAATAGCGTGCAGATCTCTGGCAACAGATGCTGAAAATGTTAAGTTTTAGATATAGTCTCTACTATTAGAGATAGTAATATAATATTCAGTCTGTAATTGTAAAATATTTTGGTGAGGTGAAAAGCAATGTTTACTATCATGTTTTTAAAAGGAAAAATTGCTGACTCTGCCAAGATTTCATCTTTCCATTGGGAAGATAGATGAGATTTCTTCTAAGCCAGGAAGTCAGTGAAAGAAAACCAGGCAGTTCCCAAAATGAGAGATTAAAGTGATGCTGAGAGGAATGTTAATGTACAACATGCCCCTCAACTACAATTACTTTTGAAACATGTTCTCTTTAATCTTGTTCTCATTTCAGCTTTGAAAGGACAACAATTTACAAAATTGTTTTTGTAAGTTGGCTAGACAAGTAAGCCTATTTTCATTTGGCTACAGTTTGTTGGTATCAGTAAAGCACAAATGTCTTTCATCTGTGAACTGATGGTATTGTATTCAAAATCAAGAAACCATAGCTCTTTCAGTTTGTAAGTCTTTTTATTGAAGATAATGAAAATTAAATTATGGAACATTGTGATACCATTGTGATAGCAACTTTCTAACATGGTTTTGTGTATTAGAGGGCAGGGATTCTTTAGAGCAGTGTGCTGGTCACTTGGAGGATCCTGTCTCCAACAGAGTGCCCAAGTGTCAGGTAAACGGTGTTTATCATACAAAAATGATCTCTTATTCATTAGCGATCCCCCCTTACTGGATGGACATGTTTTACTTCATTTTACATAGTCTCACCCATTATCAAGTCCTTATAATTTCTTTGGGGTCTGTCTTCAATGTCCCATGTATTTTTAGCTGCCTGTTCCTTGACCCCTGCTTTTGAGTAGGTGCAATATCTTTTTTTGCATTACTTCAGCCTTGCAGAGCTGAGCTGGCATCCTACTTGCGTTTTGCATGGGTTCTATTTACCTAAGTTGCATCCTTTATCTATTTCTCCAAGGCTGTGCTGTTCTACTGTCCTTGATAAGAATAAAATGCTGTTCTGTTCTACCTGTATCATTCATATCATTCATATCATTATATCCATATCATATCATTAACAAAATCCAGACCCTGTGCTATTAGAACACATAATTGCAGCATGGGTCAGGTTGGAAGGGATCACAGGAATCATCTGGTCAAACCTCCCTGCTCTGAGCATCCCAGAGCATATTGCACAGGATTGTGTGACACAGTTCTTGAATATCCTCAATGAGGGAGACTCCACAGCCTCTCTGGGCAATCTATTCCAGAGTTCAGTCACACTCACAGTGAAAAAGTTCTTCCTTATGTTCACGTGCCATTTTCTGTGCATCAGTTTCTACCTGTTGCCTCTTGTCCTATTGCCTGGCACTGCTGAGAAAAGCCTCTGACACCCTCCCTTCAGAGACCTACAGGCGTGGATGAGGTCCCCTCTCAGTCATCTCTTGTCAAGGTGAACAAGCCCAGCTCCCCTAGCCTTCTTTGCTAGAGAGACCCAGTAATTTGAAGCCTGCACAGACAGTCAATACCAAAATTATGGTCTCCATGAAGATCCATTTTTGTTGGATAAGATGGCACTCAGCCTTGTACACGTATGAGATCATTGTCTTTTCCATTCAGGTGTACTGTGAAAAGTAATTTACTACTTCTGTAGCAGTCATACTGAAGAAATCTGTATTTGTAAAATCTAAAGAAAATATTTAATTCACTTTCAAATACCACAGTGCAATTCCCACATGGAATGGAATGGAATGGAATGGAATGGAATGGAATGGAATGGAATGGAATGGAATGGAATGGAATGGAATGGAATGGAATGGAATGGACTCTCCACTGGCTTTGTGGATCTTGTTATGAAATCTGCAATGTCTATTACCTTTCTTAAAGGTTTTCTCTTTTCAAAAGTGCACTTTCATACAGATAAGAAATAATTATAAAAGGACAAAAGATTGTTCTAGTTTTGTGCAGCTGTTTGGCAAAAACAAGATCAGTTCAGTAACATTAACCTTATCACCTGAACAATGCAGTGGCTGTGCTTTTAGGTAGTTTTAATTTTACCCATACCAGTGAATAACTGTTGTCATATATAATAGTACTTTATATGTCCTGCCAAAAAAACCAAAACCGACAAAGTTTTGAAAGATGTTTAATTAAAGATACAATTAGTTAGCTCCATCTTTGTGGAAAAGGGAAGAGATAATTTGAACAGTTAACATAAACAAGACAAGCTAAAGAGAATGCAAAAATCTTAGTCTGGACTTTGAATTGAAGGATGATTTATACCAAATAATTTCCTCATTCAGCTGACCAGCCTGTGATTCCTTGGCAGTTCTAATAGTGACCATATCATGTCTTTGGTCTTTTTATTAAAATTATTTATGGGTCAGATATATTCTTTAGACAAGCTTTGAGGTATTGAATGCTTAGCTAACAACTGCCTCCAAAAGCTATCTGTCCTGTAAACTTGTACCATCTTAGATCTTTCCAATGGGTCTGGAGGAACCCATACAAGGATTCAACTGACCAGATCGTTAAATTAACACCTCAGCAGATGCATCAGTGATATTCCTAGGTCATGACTAAGTCTTAGCCTAGCACAAGAGCTATATTTGTTTTTCTGGGTTTTTTCCGGGGACAAAAACTTTTTGTACTCTCGCTGTCAGAAATCAAATATCATAGAGGCATAGCTTCACAAAAGGCAGTCCAAAGGATATTTCTGAAAATTATCTAGACCTGATGGGGATTTTTAAAAATTGCAGTTGATATGGTATATGTACCAAATCACTAAGGAATAGAGGGAGTGGCAAGACTGAAGGAGATAAGGGTTATGTGCAGGGCTTCCAGATTGATTTATTTCTGTCTGATAATCTTTCTTTTTCATACAGATTGGTCAGTTCTAAAATGATGGCTGAACAGCCGCTTTTGGGAAGTTAGCAAAACATTACCCCAATCATGATGGAATGCCTCCATCATTTGTTCCTATGATATCTGACTGGAAGGAGGTTTTTTCAGGTATTATTTTGCTGTGCAGGAATAAAGCACAGAAGACAATCAGAATTTCTCTAATCCTGATGCTATTTATGCGTGATTTCTTCCTCATTACATTCATTGCTCTTCCAAGATTGATAACTAGCTGTGGTAGGGAGTTTTCAGAATACTATTCCTGAATAATAAGAAAAATTGTGATAAGACTGCCCTGCTGAGATGAAGCAGGCAGCTTGGTACCTAAGCTATGTCCACTCCTACTTCAGACTGTGGTGGTGGGTACTAGTAGAGCAGACAGGAGCATACCAAAACAATGGGACAAGGATATGAATCATCTGGCCAATGCAATTATTGGCATTCCCTTTCTGAGTGGCCTCTGCTGAGCTTGATGAGGGTTCCCACCTGAACTGAGGGGGCTTTACAAAAGCCACCTTGTTTATAAAGATCCTACAGGTATTCCTCTTCTCCCACTGTGCAACCTCCATATTAGCAAAAAGGGAATATAAAATCCTCACCTTCAGAGGCAGTTCTTAATAATTTAATTCTTCCAAAGACTAGTTATTTTATATTCCTTTTCTAAAAGTTCACCTCTTCTCTCTTAGAGCCCTGTGAAGTATAATGTGTACAGAAAATAGAATGGTTTGGCTTGGAAGAGGCCTTAAAGATCTAATTTCAGTGCCCCTGCCATGGGTAGGGACAGCTCCCTCTAGACCAGGTTACTCAGAGCCCCGTCCGGCCTGGTCTTGAACACTTCCAGGGATGAAGCACCCACAGCTTCTCTGGGCAACTGGTTCTAGTGTCTTACCACTCTCACAGTGAAGAATTTCTTCCTCATGTTGAATTTAAACCTACTCTCTTTCAGTTTTAAGCCAGTCACCCTTGCCTGTTAATATATTTCCCGAAAAAGGGTCCCTCTCCAGCTTCCCTGTAGGCCCCCTTCAGATACTGGAAAGCTCCTATGAGTTTTCTCTTCTCTAGGCTGAACATCCCCAACTTCCTCAGCCTGTCTTTGTACAGAAGGTGCTCCTGTCCTCTCATGAAATTTGTGGCTTCCACTGGACCTAGTCCAGTAGCTTCACATCTTTCCTGTGCTGGGAGCCCAGAGCTGGTGCAGCACTGCAGGTGGGGTCTCACCAGAGCAGAGCAGAGGGTCAGAATCCCCTCCCTGGCCCTGCTGCCCACTCTGCTCTGGATTCAGCCCAGGACACGTTTGGCTCTCTGGGTTTCTGGGTTTTGGCTCTCTGGGCTGTGACCACATGTTGCCAGCTCATGTTGAGTTTTTTGTCAACTGTCCCAGTCCTTTTCTGCAGCACTTCTCTCAAACACTTCTCAGCTCAACCTGTAGTATGACATATAAACCTGTCCACCTCACAATGAAGACAGGAAATTAGAAAAAACCCAGTTGCCTAAAGACATGACGTTCTCCTATTGAAAAATATTTCTATCGTACTAAGACATACAGGTGTTTTCAAAAGGTTAACATGGAAATTTCTATTAAGTTTTGAGAGATTGTCTGGCTTTCTATTGTGGGTTATGCCAGCAAATATTTTATTCACTCAGCAGAATAATACAGACCTCTTACAGAGCTGCATACTTCTTGATGGTTCTATTTTTAATTCCCTTACAGTACAGTAGAAACAGGGTGTTTATTGTGACTACATATTGATTTTAACACACAACTGATGAAGCTACCAGTTTGTTTAAAGATTCTAGAAAAAACCAAAATTTTATACTAGCCTTTAGATTTTGTGAATAATATGAAAAGAAAACCCATGTCTGGGGATTTTTTTAAGCTAGTATTCTTTGTTAATTTCATGATAGGTTTACAGTTTTTTTCTTTCTTTCTCAGTATTTGAAGAAAGCTTTTTTTTGCAACTCAAGTAACGCAGTGCTTATTGTGTTTCTTACATGGAAGAAATTATTTTTAATATTTTTTTTCTAACTCAGAATGTTTAATTGACAATGAAGGAGGGAGCCAAGGAGGGTTAGAGCATTACAGCAGTGGTGTTTCACAAGGTCATCCAGGCACTGAGCTAATTACCAGTGACATTCTCCATTATGTGACTGTATTAATCTGGAGAAACTGCTTTGTTTGTGAACACCTTCCTCATGGGGAGCAAACATATGAGATAAGGCTTCTGTGTCTTTCAGTTTTTGCTTGACCTTATTCAGACTCTTAGTTCAGATTTCACTATTTAAACTGCAAACAGGAGAGAATGGGTTGAAAGAGAAGCAAATCTATTTTCTTGCTTTGAGAGCAGTTGAGAATAAGGATATTTTCCCTCATTTGTTCTCTATGAAGTCCACTTAAAAGATGTCACCAATGCAAAAAGAAGTGCATTCAGGGCCACAGGGTCAGTGAGCAGTGCCCATGGCAACTAAGAAACTATTCTGAAGGAGAAAATGCAGTAAGGAGTAAGTGTTTTAATCCCCAGCTTTAATCCCTTTGCTTCCTGTCTTCAGAATGAAATATAAATGAGACACCATGGCGTTCAGCAATTTTTCATGAGAGGCATGTTTGCAGAAAGGGATTACAAATGGGCAGCACTGTTTAAGGAATTTAATCATACAATTTGTTGGAAAACTTTTGAGGCTAGGAATGACCAGTTGGTCAGGGAGACCAGGAAAACAGGCTGTGAAAGCAGTGTAGCACTGGCTGTGGCTGACTGCCCTGCGCCCCAGCAGCAGTGTGTGTGCTCCAGAGGGGCACAAGGCATGCCTCTCAAGGATGATCCACACTGGGGGTTTTGCTTTGCCACATTTAGAACTTTGTTCACCAGGAGAAGGAAAAGGTGAATCCCCCAGTGTTTTTCACAGTGTTCTGACAGCAGTGGCAGTTTTATAACCAGGAGATTGTTGGCTCATTTTACTTATGGGTTAACATTTGCTATTCCATGTATTGATTCCTTCCTGCGCTTGGATTCTGTCCTGAGCTTATATTCCTGTGAGCTCTGGCAGTGTGACATGTTGAAAAGTGCATAAGAAAGAAAGAATAAGTGCTGTCACCTTCATTACCTCTACACCTATGGCAGAAAAAAAAAAATCCAGATTTTCTCCAAATTCTATAAACAGCTGTCAGTTCATGCTCATAGCATTTTATATTCTTCAGGTCCATTTTTGATATCAAACAATATCCTTTTCCCTATTTCTTAGTCTTCACTTCCCTGCCACAGCATATGCATGAACATGGTCTTGATACAGAAGAAATCTTTCTTTTGGTGGCCTGTTAGAAAGAGTCCTTGGGTGGACTTGGCAGTGCTGGGTGTACACTTGGACTTGGTGATCATGCTGGTATTTTTCAACCTAAATGATTCTATGGTTCTATGATTCTCATAAGCCTGTCACACTTCAGTCTGGGCTTTGGATGCACAGTCCTGTTCATTATGTTCCTTAAGCAACACCAGGGTCTGAACAAGCAAGATTAAACTGTGCATGGGATGCCCAGGAGTTCACCCTGACACCAGCACAAATACTCTTCAGATCTTTAGCACTGTCCTCAGCAAGTGTTCCTGTTCCAGGCTGAGATTTCCTCTGTGATTTCACACTGTTGGATATGGGTGTGGGCAGCTGCATTGGCAAGTGGTGATTTTGGAGTCCTCAGTACTGCTCCTGAAGCAGTCATATGTTGCCTCTCTTGCAGTGCCCTTTTGAGGATGGCCTTCATCTGCCCATTTGTTTCCTCCCTGTGATGCAGAGCTTTGCCCTTTCTCTGGCAAAACTGTTTGTGAGACTGCTCTATAAGATGAATTATGGAACAACAACAAAAAACCCAATCGGACACAGAAATGCCCCACAGTAAATCAGAGGCAGTAGAAACTTGGAAAGTTAGCAGTGACAGCCTAGCCAGCACTTCACATCATTGTCTCGCTGATAAGAACAGTAGAACAGAGCAGTGTTTTACTCTGATAAGGAGAATAGAACAGCACAGCCTTGGAGAAATAGATGAATGATGTAATTTAGACAAACAGAAACCACACAAAATGCAAGCAGAATGCCAGTTCAGCTCTGCTGATGAAGCAGAAGTTATGCAAAACAGTGATACTGCACTTACACAAAAGTGGTCCTTGAGCCACATAAAAAGGGCATGGAACACTGAAAACCACCAAAGAAGAAGAACCTATTAGGACTTCTGATAAGGGGTGTGACTATGTAAAATAAAGTAGTAGATATACATCTAGTCAGTGGGGGTAGCTAAAGGATGTGTGATTGATGTGTATGATAAACACTCAGTTTAAGTGTTGCTCAGGACACTTGGCTGGAGGAAGGATCCCCCAAGTGACCAGCACACTGCTCTAAAGAATGCCTGCTCTCTAATTGTCAAAACTGTGTTAGAAAGATCCCGTCTGGCTGATGTCTTGCCATGTAGCTCACTAAACAGACAGCTCACAGACAGTGAATGAAAATGTACAGGGATGTCCTGAGGAAGCTTTGAAAACTAGTACGCCTGAAGGCTAATAATTTTGACCACCTGGTAGGAGAATGGTAGTTTTTCAGTTCTAGTCCTAGACTCTATTCAAGATATTATTTTGAAGAGAGTATTTTCATGTATGACATGGTACATGCATGCATTTAGGTTCCAGTGGAGTTAAAGGAAAAAAAAAATTAAAAATGAAATCTGAAATCCTCCTTCTGTATACTAAAAACTGTTGATATTATCTCCTGATTACCATGGCAATTTTTGGTAATCTGCAATACGAAGAAAAATATGTTTGTGCTAAATGAAGCACCTGGTGGATAAGTATGTGATTATTTTACACATTTTTCCTCTCATAAAGTGAAAGTTTGCCAAACAGATGTATTTTCAGAAAGGGAAAGCAAATAATTCTGCAGTACAAGTGTTTTCTTTGTCCGGCTGCATTTTCTTGGAAAAACTGAATCTTAGCAATATCATAATAACAGCTACATCCCCAAATCAGTCTGGCATGAAACAGTAGGTTTTTTCTTGATTTTTGAATTGAACAGGTCAGCTGTTAGACTAATGTTCACACAAAAAGCCTCTACAAGCTACACAAAAAGCTACAAGCCTCTTGGAACTGCCTGAAGAAGAGGATGAAGTAGAAACGGTCATAGGTGTAATTTATATAGCATTTCATATTTGATATGACCTGATGTGGGACAGGAAGAGAGGTTATATATATATATATATATATATATATATTTGTGTGTGTGTGAGTTCAAACATCTGCATGTGTGCATTTTTAATTGTGTTAAGCAAAATAATAATTTTCAACAGAAATGTGGATCTTGTTTATTTTAGAAAAAGGCCACTGCATTCACTCAAACTGTACTTCATTTCTTTAAAGTAAGATTCTCAGGTTGTTTGGTTTTTTTAATAAGTTCAAAGTTTCCTTTCAGATCTGTCTCAGCTGCAATTTTTTCCCTTAAAGTGGTCTTCTTGGTGATCTGTATCATTTTAGTGATGATATAATTCAGAATATTCCTCGAATTAGTGTAATAACAATCAAAAGAAAACTCTCTTTTCTATGTATAATAAAAGAATTAATTTTAGTGTTATGAGTCTTAATGGAACAGTGTTTTCGTCTTGTAATTGCTTTAAAATCAGAATTTCTTGATTTGAAATCTGCCAAAGTTACATAATTGTGTGGATTTCAGGTCCTTTTGATTTTTAATACAAGACACTGAAAAACATTTTTTATATGTTTTCCTGATCTGTGCTAGAACATGAAGAAACCTCTTTTATATTGAACTCAAATGTTCAATACAGTAAAATCTTGAGACTAGCAAAAATAACTATTTCTTTCATAGAACCTAACATCACTACTGTGCAGGTAGGCTAGTTTAACTTGATTTTTATTGTTTTTCTGGCCAAGTGCTTAATTGAAATAGGATCTAAAAGCAGAGAAAAGTAGCACACAAGCACACAAACTCACAAAGAGGCATATCTGAAAGCTGTGGTAGACAATTAACAGAACATTTCTCTCTAGAAGTCCTGCACAGATGACTCACTGAAAACAAGGGGCACAGAGAAATCCCTTCTGTCTTCATTGCTTCTTTGCCCCAAGATGTCTGTAGCCTCCAGAGGCAAGAATTATGACAATTTTTATTGGTTCTGTGACATTGTCTGTTGTCAGAAAGGTTTAGTACTGTGCAAGAAAGTGCTGGACCTTGAAGGTGATCTTTGTGAGTAAAAGGATGATCTGTATCTAGCAAGAAAAACCATAATATGAGTAAATACTGTCTTACAGCATTGCTTCATAGTGAACTTCCAATTTGCTGGTGGGTGACCTCTGTGTACTCTCAATGTCATGATACTAACAGATACTAATAATATTTTACTCTAACTGTATAGGTAAATATTAAATTCTGGGTACTCCTTCAGAAAAGCTATTAAATAAATATGTAGCTCTGCACAAACTGGTCATTCTTTGTTCTCACAATGCCAGCTTAAATTACAGACAATGAAAATAAGTAAAGACTACTGACTTACTTTTTACTGGATATTAGTAACCTAATAAGCACAGGTGAAGAGCAGAAATTCCTCCTTGTCTTTATACGCAAAACAAAAACACATCTCTAGAACTGTTATAGTTAGTGCAAAAATGTTCCTGCCAAAGAAACATACCAGTATTTAGGGTTTTTTTTTTGCTGGCTTTAGACATTGCAGACACATATCTAACTTGTATAAAAATAAATATACTGTAACTAATATCTCATTTACATATGTAAATACTTTACTAGGTGCATAATATGTATGTACATTAAGCACATATTTATGTAAGCGAGATTTAAAATGTGATTTGATGAGATAAAGGGCATGTTTGAATGACTGAAGGAGTCTAGACTTTGCTGAAGAATTAATCGAGTCAATCTGAATACATGCAGGCAGGTTTTGAAGTTCCTGAACTATTAAGTGTGGTTTAGGATCTCTCAAGTTATACTGCTTCTTTTCTTAAAAAGTATATCTATTCATAAACACACTTATCATATGTTTTCCTTGATGGTATCTGACTTCTGTACAGGAACCAGTCCTGAAGAAACTAGCCAGGTGGTACAAAAGCATGCAGCTCTCAGAACACATTGGTGTGGAGAGAAAAATGAAAAAACAATCTTTTTTTGTAAGATGACATTTTCTCTGGGGTTATGTCTTGCATCAAACCAACAGCCCACCTCTGCTTTTGAACTCAAATATAATGAAATTGAAAACTGAGGAATAAGAATCTTACTCCCTTCTAATTATTTCTGCTTGTTTCATTTAATTTGGGTAATTATTTACTCATATGCAAAATGTACAGGAGTACATCCATTGCTCTGAAAGGTGATAAATAGCTGATTGTCACAGAAGTAAAACAGTTGTAAACCACAAATGAAAAGCTGCTTGGTTTGTACATTATAAAAAACTGCCACATTGTGATAATGAAAGCACTTCTGTATTTCCAAATACAAAACTTCACAAGTCTTACCATAAAATTGAGCTATTAAATTCAAAAGCTACTATTTGGAACAAATATCAAATACAGTGGAGTTTTAAGTGAGCAGAGCAATTGTTAGCTTGCACTTTGGTCAGCCATGGGTTTAGGTTGCATTACAGCACACAGAATATGGCTGCACTCAGCATGGCAGACTTGTCAGGTTTTGATTTCACCACTCAGTGAGGTAACTTTATAACCATACAGCTCTTAAAAAGAGATTGCCAGGTTTTCAGCATGATTTTATTGGTGCTCAGCTGAGTGATCGTGAGAGAAGCAAGATGATCATGGGGAAGTGAAGAATTTCAGTCACAGTGCTGGGAGATTGTGCTGGGATACAATTCATATAGAAGTCAAAGAGAGTGTCAGCTTCCTTTTGCACTTGGATGGTAACAGGCTGGAAAATAAGTGCAGTGTTGTTAGAACAGAGCAAGAAAGGCATGGCAGCAGTTATAGCTGGTCAATTATTTCTCCTTTATAGCTTTTTAAACTGAAGATAAAATTCTACAGTTGCAGCGAATAGTTTGTGGATTTTGCTTTGTTCTAAGATCATTTGTCTTTTCATTGTCTGTTCTGTGTTTCTTGACATACTAAAGAAGGATCATAGCCCTGATTTCCCTGCATTTGTCAAAATACATGACATTGCTTTCAATTAAAATTTTTAATTAAAAAAATATGTGACTGAGATAGAGTGGATTTTTACCCTCAATGTTTTTAAAGGTAAAAGAAATGCCTTAATCAACTCTGTTTGAACCAGAGTCTGTGTTTTGCCTTCTATTTTGTTCCAAAAATGCCAGTTCATGCCTCCTTACAGAGAATGCATCCTTACATTAAAATTGCACATATTTTATTAATATATTGCACATTGTGATACGTATATTTACACTTATGTATGCATGTCTAAGTTTATGGGCCTTGTGATTGTATTTCTAGCCCTTGTGATTTTACATACTCATCAACTATAGCCAATGTATGAAATAATAACTATCCTCAGAAATCAAATCACAGCTGTCTCACAGTGTTTCTTTCTCTATTTTTGCTTTTCTCTTGAAGATCCTAGGTTTTCTTCATTTTTATAAGTTTTGAAAAGCCAGAAAATTTATGTCCGCACAGATTGTCAGGATAGATTTGTTCTAAAGATCAAAGCATTTGTGAATGCAAGATTCAAATGAACAAATTAGAAATATCTTTGAAATAGGTGGTTGCCTATTCTATTTTACAAGAATTACTTAATAGTTACTAATGTGTAAATACTTAGTTCTCCTTTTCTTGTTTGTCTCACTGTTTTATCCGTGAGTACCATCTGATACAGAAAATTGATCTGTTTCTTAAAAAGAATATTGAGAAAATTTTGCATAGGCAGCTTCTGTGATTGTGTGTTCTGGATGACAGAATACTGATTCTTCCAAACAAGTCAGATTTTTCATTTTATGTTCACTTTAGTTTCCATAGAAATTTAAATTCACATAAAGCTTATTAATAATGCAACTGTAAGGATATGAATGAGGACGTATTTGACATTTAATTTCACAAGCACTGAGTTTCATGAAGAAGTGTTACTAGTGATAGCAGCAAACCTAGCATGATGACTGGATAATAGCAAATGATAACATGTGCCAAAGTGGAAGAACCTTTATTTGTACTTAGATTGTAAATATGGATAATAAACAAAATAATTTGGGGTACTTATTCCCTTCTCCCTCTTTCCCATCCATTCTCCCCATTCCTACAATTTTAGAATAACAAGTGCACCTCACAGAGGTGGTGTGACTTCGGGCTTAATAATGGCTGGCTAAGTTTGTAAGAGAAGGAATCCCCAGCACGCAGAGTGTGTGCATGGGTGTCACAGGCTGTGTAGTTTCTCCAGCTGCAGGGTTGGGTGCTTAGGATGTGTAAAACCAACTCTCCACTCAGTTGCCATGGTTTTGCAGCAGTACATATTACCAAAAGTAATTGGAGTGTTTATCAGCATTTTATGGCACATGGGTCATCTTGTGGCAATGGGTCTTTTTATGGTTGCATTCAGAATCATTTCCTCTTACTCTTCTTTCATCTGCCCAGTCCCTGGGGTGTTCAAGGCAAGGTTGGATGTGTCTCTGAACAGCCTGATCTAGTGGAATCTAGTGTCTCTGCCTGTGGCAGGGGTGTTGGAAATTGGTTCATTCAAATGAAAGGAAATGAATTCTGTGATTCATTTCTGAGTGTAGTATGAGCAGGAATCTGTCTTCTTGTTCCTCTTCCTCCCCTTAAGAGGTTTTTAGAGGTGCTGTGCTGTGTTCTAGTTAACTGTTACCTGCTCACCCCTCATGGCACCAAATAGGAGAGGAGAAGCCTCAGTGGCCTCTATGAGATTTGCTTCTTGGGAAAGTGCAGTAGGTCAGAGTTCTTTCTGTCATGCAGTATGAACCTGGATGACATGATAGTGCATCTCAGCCACTGCAGTAGCCCACATGCTAGTAAGCAAAGATCTTCATTTTCCAGGCTTTTAAATAAATACACCAGCCAAAATGACTTTAAGGAACAGGCAAGTTTTTGTTATATATAACATTAACATCAGGCTGCAGATCAGGACAGGCATTAGTCCCAGCAGCCTCCAGCAGCATCCATAACCTGCCCTAAACCTCAGGGTACATAAACCTCAGGCATTACAACTGTGCCATACTTGTTAGGGTGCTGCAGCAGACTTTCTCCCTTTTCCTTAATTTGATGTTGGGATTTTTTTTTTAATTGTAGGTTTTTTACTGTATTTTATTGCATCCTCATACTGAGACTCTCCATCCAGTTTCATCCAAAGGAAGACTCTTGTTATGAATTTGTTTATTAGTTGTTTGTAAAGCAATTTTTCTGGTGAGTAGCCAGATTAACAGACTTGCTGTTATTCGAGTGATGGTGATGGATCAGGTACCAGGCAAGTGGCCATGCAGCTAGGATGATTGGCAGTGCCAGAGCACTCACAATTCTGCTGCAATATGAAACAAATGTAGTCCTAGCCTGTTGAACAATGGGGTCTCGAGACGACTTTAGTCCATATGAAGTGGTCCCATTTCCATCCTGACTTCCCTGTATATTACCTCTCCTGCCTGCTTGTTCCAGTCTCTCATTTCCAGTGTTATGAGCACCTTTGCTCTTCTGGTCCTGTGGTGAGGCAGTTCAGGGCACTAAACCATGAAAATATTTGTATTCATTATAGTACCCCTCTGCTGATATAAGCAATGTCAGACATCTGATAAATCTCCAATACCTGTTAACTAGGTCACTCCTCTCTCTTGCAGTGTGTACAAAAGACCACACTGAAGTCCTTCTGCCCAAGATCCTACCTGTACGAGTAGTCCTTGTCCTAAGTAGTCTTGTTAAGTAAGCATCTGGAAATGTTTTCTTCCTTGGATTCAAAAAGAGCCTGCTAGAATGAAAAGATGGTATTAATGTGGTTTTAAAAGAGAAGATTTCTGGTTATGCTCCATTTCTTTCTCTAACCTCATCATTAAGATTTTTGTGGTTATTTCCTTTATTTTGTCCATGTCCATCTTTTGTTATAACTTCTCCTTTTTTATCTCTTGTTTTTCAGTTGCGGTCAAGCTCAGAGATTGGCCAGGACATCCTGAATGACTGTCTTGCAATCCAGCCCCTCCAGCCAGCCCTGTCACCACAGGATGCTGTAGATAATACCATGGGACACTCCCCAGGGCCTGCTTGTGATATTTACCCAGGTATAGAATAAGACATAAAAAGCTGCTGTATTATTCCTCACTTAATATTAGGAATCATTTTCTAGATTAGAATGGACTCTGAAATTCATATCTATCTCATAGGAAGGAATAGAATATGAAAAGTAACATAAAAAATATAGATTTTGAACATGTTTTTATATGTTTTTCAGAAGGAAGCATAACAAATCATAGTATATCTGTGAAAAGATCTAATGCAACATAGATGGATATTTTTCCTCTATAGGCAATTGATTCTGCTACTTCTACCATTCCTTGTAGACATCTTGAATACATTAAGATTCATTTAAAATCACAGTATTATCCCTCTGCCTTATTCATGAATCACATATCAGTCTACATTAAGGAACTGAAATGCTGCTTTATGAGTTCACATACTTTGTCTATAAATATACAATCACATAGTTACACTATGAATGTAATGGTCCTATTGTGCTGTTTCAGTTAAATATCTGAGATTTTCCTATTGAGATACCTTTGTCATAACTGTCTACATGTACAATTTTGTTAATATTTCAAATAAATTTGAAACAATTGGCAAGTTATGAGTGATAATAAATCTTAATGATCAAGATAGCAATGGGCATTTTTAAATGCAGTATTTTAGTTGTTGTGAAGGCATCTGTTTTTAACTTTCAGGCAGAATGCATTGTGTCTTTTATCACTTCAGCTTTTAAATGAGAACCAGATGTAGGAAGTGAATGAATTGGCTTTATTGATATTATCTGGAGTGATGAAAATTACATTATATGAAGTGGCCACTTCAATAAGTGGTTTTATTTTACTGCAAGACTTGTAAAGCTATCAATCCTATTTCATGTGTTTTGTCAAGGCTGCTGTGAGTCACACAATAGTTGGTGATGATGTAGGTTTATATGACAAAAATCAGAACATTTAAAGATGTGATTGATTGTATTCTAGTTTATTAAGTAGTTGGTATTGCTTGTATGCTGTTAACTTTTAAACGCCTTAATGTGAGTACAGACTAAGTGTGACATTTGTTACGTGAAAGAAAAGGGAAATTTCAGATTTTAAAAATGTGATTTTGGCCATATTAAATGTCCAGCTCTCTCTGCTGGGTCACTCCAAACACAGGCTGACTGTGGCTTTAACAAGCTGCAGCCCATGGCAAGCTGGGTAAAGCTGTTGCCTCCAGCCAGCCCTCATCTGGGATTTGTCTGCCATCATGATGTCTCACAGACAGCTTCTGAGACTGAGATACTGCATTCTGTGGTCTCATTCATACATTGTCTTTCAGTACTTGATGTTTGCAGCACTACTAACTGTAACCTTCTTGGATATAATAATTTATTTATTCTTTTCTGGCACTGCTTCCTATTGTATGGCAGTTTTTATGGTAAGTTAATTTTATGGTAATTAATCCATGTACTCTTATCAGCATTAATTTCTGTATAAATAATAATCTGCTTTCTCTTACCTGTGTACCCAGCTATCTATAACTTGGCAAATTTCTTGTGGTTCCATTCACTTGTGCTTTTTCACATCAGTTAACTGAGTCAGGTGTATGTCAGGTATAGATCAATCTGTGTCACTCCATTTTGACAATTGCCTTATCCAGTTAAAATAAATTGTTTCGTTAACTACACATCAGGGCTGCTGCAGGATAATATACTATGTGAACAAATGAGATAATCCCAACAGGCAGGGAATTATTTTACTGAAATGGCAACATGAAAATTATTCATGTCCCATAGAGAGAAAAGTAAGATACACAAAAATGTAAGTGTCTTGCCTCAGAAAAGCTACGCTTCAAAATACACTGAAAACAATCTTTTTTGTAAATATAATTAACAGCTTTGGAACTTCTGAAAAATTAAATATATTATTTTTACTGGGTACTGTTTGAGACAGCAAATTATCTGAAATGTCTCTGTTCTGCTTTTAAAGTAGAAGGAGGAATAGATGTTCATTCTTCCAGTGGTATCCAATCAAACTTTTCTTGCTTGAAGATGACTTCACTTATTATTATAATGATGCACATTTAAAGCAAAGGTTATATTTTTCTTGTAGAAGAAGTGTACAGAATAAATGTTTGAAAGAAAACTATTATAAATACGTAAGAAATGTCAAAAGTATATGTTTAGATGTAGGTCCATTTTCACTTACATTGCAGAACACGTGCAAAGACCACTGTATAGTTTCTCAGTACTGTTAAAATACAGAATCTATAAACACAGACACATTTAAATAAAATACAATAATCTTTTTTTATTACACATCTATTACATAGAGATAAGTCTCCAAAAGTGTTTTTTCTTATCTTGTAGTCTTTATGACTTCATAGAAGAAATCCAAACTGACTATAATCTTATTAATACAGTGAGGTAGCATGACAGATTCTTTGCTTAAAACTAGCACAACATTACATTTATGGGTCTAAAGCAAGCAGATAGACTAAGGGCTAAGCATTATGATAGTATCTAGGTTTTAATTTTGAACCTAGGAATTTGGGTTTACTTGTTTCACAAAAAAAAGATGTGAGCAATGCACTCATAATAGCAATATGGAGATGAATTTTTTTTTTCTACCACGAAATAGTATGAACTTACTTTGTACAGAGAAATCTAGAATCACTAAAACTGGAAGAATCATAAATAATGCAACAGAAACACCCCCATCTTTTTACTGTGCTGTGTGGATAAAACTTAACCATTTCGTATTAAGAATAAGCAAGAATGTGTAATTCATTTGTAAGCAGTTACTCAATATCACACTGAACTCTGCTTCAGAGCAAGCAAAGGATCTTTCTAAAGCTTGTCAAGTGCATGATTTTCTTTGCAAGTTGGAATTTAAAAATTGTATCAGTAAAACTGCAGAATTTCTTTGAATTCTGAGTATTTTTAAAATAATGTCTTCTGCTGCGTTGTGAAACTTTGACCTAACTATTTCTATGCATAGGACTTGCTGTGCTTTGCCTGAGTAACACTTTTTGGGTTTTTCCCCCACTGAAATAGTACTAGGCTGTGTGCTCTGTGCACTTAATTAGAAAAAATCCAATCCCCCAGGAGTTTGTATCTAAGGTAATGATAGGAAAGTAAGCAGATACAACAAGGTAGAGGATAAGGACACATACAGGAATAGATTAATGAAATTGTTAATTAATGAAATAATTTTATAAAGCAATTGTCCTAATGAGTCCTGAAGAGATGTCTGAAAAAAAAAGCAGTCTAGTTTTTTTTGGAAAAAAAACGGGCTGTTTTTTTATTTAGAAAGTAGTTTGTTAAGGATGACAGTCTTGGAAAGTAATTACAGCTCCATCCTGTAAGAAAAAAACCAAGAATGAGAAGGAAGAACTGGCACATGAATGGCCCTTGCTGTGAAAAACAGAATTGTATTTGATGCATAGGGAATGGATGCCAAAGGAGCAGTAATGTAGGACTACCAACAATGAAGAGGATCTATGTTTTCAACTTTTAGGCTGAATTTATGTATTGCATATATATATATATAATTCCTGCTTAATGTGATGCAGTCCCAGGTAGGACCATATACACATTACAGGGGGCAAAAAAATGTTGATAATATTATCTTAGTTTAAGGAGGGTAGTTTGCTTCCCCTCAGATTTACCCTTTTTTTAACCAGTTTTGCTTAGGAGACAAATTAATGGTACTCAAAAAAATGGATGTAATGTTTGGGTTCCCATTTTTAAGAATGTTTACCAATGGACTGCTGCAAACATTGTAGGCAACATGGCCACTTGCACCATTTATAGCTGCATTTCATCATGAGACTAAACTTCAGAAACTAGAATGCACTAAAGGCAGGATGTGATCTACAGATGCCATTTCAAGAATGGCTTAAAATACTATTCCAGACCCTGCTCTATTGCTTCAGTACTTTAATGGTTTCCAGTATCTATGATCTGCCTGCAAAATACCTGAAAAGAGAAAAAGACCTTCAGTGCAGACAATCCATGTGGCAGACCAGCTTTGGAAACAGGCTTATTATGTTGAAAATGCAATTTTTACTTCTACTGTACCTCTTAATGCATGATGGCTTCTTGAGTTTCATGTTCTCTGTAGACTTCAGATTTACAGATGAGCTGAGGATAAAGGTAAATCACACAGTAGGTTTTTCATTTGCTGGGCTTACTACTTACAACTCAAGCCAGCACATATCCACATATTCCTGGCTACAAAATCCTGTGGGGAAGTGTGGACTTCCTAGGGGAAGTGAAAGAGGGGAATATATGCAAGTGATGCTTCCAAGTGCAAAAAACATTTCATATTTTCCTTCTGTGCAGTAGTAAATCAGTTGTTGTCAAGGACCTCATAAATATTCCTCACAGAAATAGGAGACTATATTTAGTAATCTAAAAGGAGCAACATTGCAAATGTATGTGTGTAACTAACTAGGCTGCAAAGTTAAACCCTCACACTGTCTTACTCAGCCCTACACCAAATTCATTCTGTCAATAATTAGAAGGGAGGTATTTTGGTGGCAGAAATTGTTTTTAAACCTGTTGATTTGATGGTAGTAAGTCCAATATGCTCCTCAATTAGAGCATTTTTTGGAAATTTTTTAATTTCTGCATTTAAATATGTTCCATGAAATTACAGTGAAAAATAACTTTCTGGGGCCTTAAAATCTATGACACTTTAAATGCTAATTTTTTGCTTTCTTTTTCTTAGAGAGACTTTGATAAATATTCTCAGAAATATTCTCGTGGAAAATTCTTATGTACTCATAAATGGATATGTGATAAGACTCCAGAAAAGAAAACACTACTTCTTCCTCTCTTCGAATTAAACTTTATGCCTGTCACTGAATCTGAGGTTTATAGACAGGACTAAGTTGGGACTAAGCTATATCTATCTTGTAAATAATGTTGTAGCTTGGACTTTTTAAGGGGTACAGAGGAACAGCATTCACAATTCTTTGGCATTTATTAGTTTGAGGTTGTTTGGGCTTTTTCAAAATATGCTTAAAACTGCTTTAAAGGTGTTAGTTTACCTTGAATTGATAAAGAGAAAAACCTTTTTGTTATGTAATCATAGAATGATAGAATCATAGAATGGTTTGTATTGAAAGAATTCCTAAAGATCATCTGGTTCCAGCCCCCCATGCCAAGTGCAGAGGCACCTTCCACTAGACCAGGTTTCTCAAAGACCCATCCAGCCTGGCCTTGAATGCTTCCAGGGATGGGGCATCCACTGCTTCTCTGGGAAAGTTTTTCCAGTGTCTCACCACCCTCACAGTAAATAATTTCTTCCTCACATCTAATCTAAACCTCTTCCTTATTTGTTTTAAACCCACTTAAAACTAATACTTAATTCTTCATTTTTGTGTCTGGACCTAGGTGGTGGTGCTATACTGGAGTCAGTGTGTAGGCTGGCTGTCATGAGCATATCACAGAATCACAGGGAATCACAGAATCACTGGGTTGGAAGAGACCTCCAAGATCATTGAGTCCAACCTATCCCCTAACACCTCAACTAGACCATGGCACCCAGTGCCACATCCAGTCTTGTTTCAAACACATCCAGGGATGGTGACTTCTCCACCTCCCCAGACAGAACATTCCTGTACTTTATTATTCTTTCAGTGATTTTTTTTTTTTCCTACTATCCAACCTGTATTTCCCTTGGTACAGCTGAAGACTGTGTCCTCTGGTTCTGTCAGCTGGAGTAAGAGACCAACCCCACCTGACTACAGGCACCTTTCAGGGAGCTGTAGAGAGTGATGAGATCACCCCTGAGTCTCCTTTTCTCCAGGCTGAACACCCCCAGCTCCCTCAGCTGTTCCTCACAGGGTTTGTGTTCCAGCCCCTCACCAGCCTTGTTCCCTCCTCTGGACACACTCAAGGGTCTCAAGGTCCTTCCTAAACTGAGGGGCCAGAACTGGACACAGCACTCGAGGTGTGACCTCACCAGTGCTGGGTGCAGGGGAGGAATGACCTCCCTGCTCCTGCTGGCCACACTGTTCCTGACACAGGCCAGGGGCCATTGGCCTGCTTGGCCACCAGGGCACACGGCTGGCCAAGTTTGTGGTCAAGTTTTCTAGCAGTGACTAAAATAGTGTCCAGAGTTTTTAATCAGTCTTCACTAGTGAAGTATCCTGTCACTAACATTATTTTTGGACTGCCATGTATCTGTACACTGCTAATAACTGACAGTGTTTCCCTTCAGGTGGTCATTACAAGATTCAGGTAGTAGCTTGGGCCAGTACCGTGTCTACACTGAGAAGTTTTAATAGTTGCATTTTTGCCAGGTAGAAGCTGATTTCACTTCACTGGGTGTCCAAGGAGTTGCTTTTATTAACACAGTATCTTGAAAGAAGTTGCAGTGACTAAAGTTGTGTTGTGCTGCCAGCAAGTGTTCCCTGCTCTCCCACATTGCATTTTTACAGAGCAAAGTGGGAGCCCAGATACACTCTTCAGGCATGCTGTGAGCATTTAACATACCTTGGGTAAAGGAGTATGTTTTTGCAGCTTATTCATATGTGTTTTTATTCCTAAATATCCTCTCTGTTCCTCTAGTGCCTGTTGTAGTGCCCCTTACTTTACACTGTATACTCTTGTCTTCATCAGAAACAGAAATATAAAGTACTGCTGGGAAAGCTAGCCAGAAGGCTGACAGTGGGTGCCCATGCTTGGCTGCAGATAACCTTTTCCCAGAATCAGCCATCACATCTTGGGCACTGCTGTGAGAGCCTGTGCTACCACAGCCTGAACCAGCTAGAAACTATGCAGGCATGGCTTGCATGGAATGCTAATAATGGTTGTGGTAGAGAATAGCTACATCAGGAAGAACAACTCTTGACTATCTTGTGCTGAAGACCTGGTCATAATCCAGTCCTTTTACTCCTGATCCTGAAGAGGTTAATTTTAGATGCAAAGTAAACTAAGCCACTGTATATTTTTTACAGTTTTATTACTTTTTGTCATGGTAAAAGGCAAGTTATCCTATTTTGCAAAGGAATAATTTAAGTAGTCTCTTTTTATTTAGACAATCAGGGCTTTCCTTTGCAGTGTCTCAATTAATTAAATATTCTCTCTGCTTTTACTGTCAGAATGTGTGCTTGGTTGTTTTTCAGTCTTTTTTTTCTGTGCTACATATAAGATAAAATAAGAATTTCAAGAGTTCATTCCTTTGGTTTTTTTCCTTCTGCACTTTTCTTGATGCTACCCTGATACTGAAGAAGTAACTTTTGGGGTGGATGAGCAAAGTGGAATAAAACCATTCCCCTGTCTTAGTAAGAAAATGTCCTCAGCCCTTTCTTAGTGAGTTACTCTGCTCTCTTAAGTCATGTCTCATCTTCCTGTGGGATCTGCCTCCTCTGTTCCTCTTTGAGGTTTGGATGTCTTATACTTCCAGATGTTTGTTGTCACTGGGGTTGTGGCTGGGAGACTCTGGTGCAACAGAACGCAACACAAATTAGGAAAGAGCAGAGACTGTCACCAAGGTCAGCCTCCACTCCTCCAGTTTTGACCACCAGTGTCAACTTTCCTAAATCTTTGACATTACCTCTACAGCATCTGAATGTTTTTATTTACAAAGTGATTTCCTGTGTGTCATTTCCACCAGCTAAAAGATGTCCAAGACTGCTCATTAATTAAGCTACAGCATCATCAGACTCATCAGCCTTTTCTTAACCCTGTCTTAGCTTGGCGAATGCCCAGTGTGTCACAAAAGTGGGCTTGTAAGGATTAATAGTTTTTCCAAAAGCTGGTGAGGAGTTGGGAGATGAAGTGTCCAAATAAAAAGGGGAATTTTCACCCTTTTGATGTTCTGTAGCAAAATTCACACCTGTGAATTAGAAAATGATGACCTGTGAAGTCATTTTCTTGAAGACTTATCTGTAGTGAGGCTACCTCTAATGCAGTTTTTCTTCTGCTAGGACTGCAGCATCCATACACGTATTTCAGCCTAGCAGATGTTTTACTGGTGACAGTGCCACCTGGGGAACTGATTTAAACTCTAGGATTTTATCCAGAAACTTAAATCATTAGCTCCAACATATTCACTAGCGTAATGTAAATATTATAGGTAGAATTTTACTCTGTAAACTAGCCCTGAACAATACTTTTTAAAAAAGAGATTGGAAGATAAAAATGAACAAACAGGAGAGATAATTTTAGTCTTTTAGACAGACTATCTAATTCATTCTCTGGGTTCATAAAATATTTAAGATCATGTATTTATCTGCCAGTCAATATCAGCACAAGCTACCTGACACAGATATCAGTAGAAACAGCTGGGTAACTAGATTTTCAGAGATACAAAGACTGAAATTTAATTTTTTTTTTTTTTTTTTTTTTTTAGGAAGGGTTTAAAGAAAATAAGGTTACAGGATTTGAAATCAACTAATTATAACATTCAAACAAAGTCCTGTATTGCTTTTTGTTTAGTCGGAAAGGAAACAGGCAGGAAACTTCCCTGATTGGAAAGAATACAAAAGAAAATTCATAGAAAATTATTAAGCTGCTAAGGATGGTTTAAAATTTGTATATGTATAAGTGAGGAATCTGAGCCAATGATAGCAATATTGCTTTTCAGGAAAATAGTGATTTTTACAGATGAGGGGAAAATGTAGAAAGCATTTTATATTTTTTGAAACTGTTCTTTCTGTTCACTAGTACTAAAAATATATGTCTTAGGAAGTATTTGACATCTCTTCTACAATTGAAAAGTATGGAAGATTTGCAGCCTTATTCAGAAAAAAAATTCCAAGACGATGAGCCTGGCTGTGATCATTCATGCCTCATTTCATAGAAATGTCATTTGAAAGCAGTAAAGAATACTTACTTATTTTCATGTGGCTTTCTTCTTCCCTTTGTATGGAAAACAACACTTCAGAAAACTTCTAGTTTTCTTAGTTGCTAAGAGTTGGCACTTCAGCCTGACAGGAGGGGTTGCATGTTGATTTTTGGTAATTTGTCAATATTGTTGTTGTTAGGTCAGTTATCAGTGTTGTTTCCTGCCTGATGAGCATTATTTCTCACTTACTTTCAGCAGCTGTGATCCCCAGCACACAGATAAATCCAAGTGGAGCAGCAGCTGGGGCAGTGTCCTTGTCCCACCCCAGCAGCCACTCTTCCCCAGGACATAACATTCAGGGCAGCCCTCTGCATCCTCCCCAGATACCTCTTCTCACAGCTGCAGACTCAGAGAGGTAAGTCCCTGTGTTTCCCAGCTGGAGCCTGGGGCTGGAGTGTCTTCAGAGCTGCCAGGATGGGGAGAAATGCAATTGGTGTGGAGAAGGGCACTGCTGGCAGCCCTGACCTGACAGCTGCTCTGGGTAGGGGTTTATCAGGAGAAGGAGAGGTGAAAAGGACTGTGTTATTCCAGCCTGAGAGGGAGACTTTCCATCCATCTGCATTTCAGGGACTTCCTCCAATTCCTTCTTGATCCCAAGCCAGAAAAGTGACACCACTGGCACACTGATGACTGCAGCCATACTTTACAGAATTGGGGCCCTGAGATTCATGTTTCTGTTTACTTTAGGAGAAGAGTAGTATTCTGTCAATATTCTCACAATAGTAAGCATTTCTGAAGGAAGGCCTTGCCTTGTTTTCTGTAATTGCCATTTTATGAAGAACAATAGATAATGAGCAACTTTTTATTTCACTAGTTTCAGAGTTTGATTTATAGTCAGGATTTATTTTGTGATACTTCTGTATGTTTTATTATTTGCTGGTTAGGTATTTTAAATTCTATTATTTTAGATATTTCAGTAGCATAAAAACCAACTGCTTGGATGTGTTTTGATTTTCATCGTTAAACATTCCCTAAATTATTTTCAGCAATCTTTCCAATGATTTAGGTACTGCAGATCTGGAAATCTATAGCTCATTAAACCAGAAGTCTACCAAAGCACAGGTCAGAATAGGCCTAAGTACATGTTTTTTAGTGGAAAAGTCATGAAGATAGCATCTTCACACAAAATACTAAATTGTTACTATCTGCTCATGGATACTTAAACATTATTGTCTAAATTTCTTTTTCAGTGGTCTAAGTGATAAATTGCTGTATTTCACTAATGTATTTAAAAGTATTTAATTTTCTTGAGTGACAGATATGACAGTAATTTGTAGAGTACAAAATCCCAAATTAAAAACCTGAAAACAAGATTCACTAGATTTCAATTGAGCATAATTTCTTTGGATGAAAGCAATATTCACTCTGGCTTGTATCAAGAAGATAGATCATGATTGGGAAATTAACAAAAGATGAAAGTACATTTTTATTACAGACTTCACATGTGAATTTAGCCAGTTATGGAGCCACTGGAAATCATTGAGCTTTTTGCACATCAGTCTGAGATGGAGCTTATTCCTCATGATCACTGGAGCTCACTTACTTGGTTCATTCCTGTCTCCCCACTCCTGCCCCCATGATCCTGATCCTTTTCCCTTGTGCTGGCTCTGGCCCTCTGTGCACCCTCTGGGACTGTCCATGCTCCCTTGCCTGACACAAAGGCTTTTCTGTCCCAGTGTAGTTTTCTCTTCAGTGCATGTCCTCAACCAAGCAAACCCAATGATTGCCAGAGCATGAGGTGACAGGCAGGGACACATTAATAGTTGTTATAGGTATAAATGTCATTATAAAAGACAATGATCTTATTTGCCCATTTCTGAGGTTCCTCTGCAAAACCATAGCAGAGGTGCCTAGACTGAGACTTCATTCACTCAATTCATTGAATGCATTTCAGATTTCAAGATAATAGAGTACTCTACAGAATAATAAAAACCTTGCATGGTGTACTCCTTTTTAATGTGTTAAATGTATACACATTCTCTAAAATGCCTTTAAGTGCTAATTCCCATATGTTGAGCTGCTTTGGATTAAAAAAAGTTAAAGTGACTTCATTTAGGTAGTGTGACAAATGGCAATTTAAATTCAGAAAAGGGAAAAAGTATTACAGCAATGCTGGTATGATTAAAATACATAGGGTAAAAGTTAGGGAAATGTTTAAAATGAGAACTAAGGCAGAATTTTCATCTTGAATCCAACACATACACTCACCTAGGGACCTTGTGATTAGGGCTCTCACCTCACTTCATGGGTGTGATGAGAACGGTGAAAATGTGAACAAACCTTCAGTAGAGAAGGTGGCAGAGATAGTGTCTTTGATAGTGTGAATCCTGTTTATTTCAGCCTCCTTGTTGAGAGGACTGCAGGATGTCGGGTGCAAGTAGAGGATTTGTTGCCCCACATGCTCATGAGGGCTGGACTAGATGTCCTTTGAAGGTCCCCTCCAGCCCAAACTATTCTGTGGTTCTGTGCTGTGTGGTTCCTGACACACTGTGCGTGCCCAGGGTCATCTCAGAGCTAGGAAAGGCTGGCCAACCCTTGCTCCAGCAGAAGGCTGTATTTGTTGGAATGAAGCTGATCCAAACTGGCCTGGCTGTTTAATGATGCTGAGAGCCAAGTCTGAGCCACTTTTTGGACAGCAGACTCAGATTTATGAGAGACAGAAGCAGAAGGAAATAAGCACTTCCTCTACATTTCCAGATGTGATGGGACAGAGAAATGATGGGAGGGTTTCTCTTGTGTCTTTCTCTTCTGGGTGGTGTGAGGCAAAGTGTAGACTTGATTAAGCCTTATTAATGTGAGAAACTGACCCAAACGTGGAACACATCTTACATTGCATTCATTATGTGTACAAACCTCTGAGAACATACAGTGCAAGGTGGTTAGAGAGTTTGAATCTAAGAAACCACTTCATTTTATCAAAGGAGAGAGCATAAATAATAAAAGTGCAGATTTACATTTTGTCAGTCCCAGCTCTTTGATACTAACTTTGAGTGCTCCACTAATATGAAGTACTGCAGCTATTCAATGAAGGTACCAAATGTGTCCCTAAAGGCATATCTCTAACAGGTAGTATGTACTTCACTTGCTTTTCACTCACTTCTGTAACACAAGCAGGCATAAGCATGCAAATAAGCTGAAAGAACAATCTAATTAGAACTCATATCAAAAATTATGGGTTTATACGGCATATTTAACATAAGTGGCTGAGTGCCCCAAAACTGGTGGTGCTAAATGTTTGAAATTAATGTTTTTTAATTTTTTCTTTATAAACTTGTAAAGTTTATTTCTATTAAATCATGTCTAATAAAAAGGAATCCTCTCTGGCTGTAAAATATAGTACATTATTATTGGGAGGAAGGTTTTTGGATGTTAAATCAAAGGTAGATGTGTAAAACTGTGCTTTCCACTTCAAGTTTTGAAAAGGATTTTTCCTGTTAGTGGCTACTGGTTAAAATAATTTTTCAGCAATTAATTTTCCCAACTTAATCCTGAAATCCTGAGAATACAAAAGATGATATCCCATGATTTTTAAAATAATAAAAATATTTAGACTGTCTGTGCTTGGATGTCAATCTCTCAGGACAGTCTATGTGGCTCCTATACAAACAACTAACCCCAGTTATTACTCAGGAAACATATAACCAGGTAGTTACAGCACCTTTTAAAAACCTGATATTTTTATCACAAAATAGATACTGATTTCTCTTTCTAAAAAAGCATTCTTTAGTATTATTGTGAAATATGTGCATGCTTTGTTCTTTTCATCCCTGGTATGTCTTTCAGTCTACTCTGCATCAGTTATTTGGAACAATGAAATATTTAACACATTAAAGACTCAATGGCTCAGTAGTAACATCTTTATTTCCATGTAGCATTTCTGAAGTAATATATGTTTATTAAGTTAATATCACATCACACCAGGACCATCCAAACCCTACCAAATATGCTTCTCACTGAAAACTGAATAGGCAGCACATCATCCAGAGTTCATCTTCATACTTGCTACACTGCAAATATAGATTATGATTCACCAGAAATGTAGCAAATATCTTTCAAATGAAGTCAAAATCACATAGGTAACATGTGGTAGATACAACATAAAAGATCTCAAGCGACTTGGATTTAAATACAGTTCTAACCTGTATGATCACCCTACTCAGAGGTGTTCTGTAGAGCTGCTACTACTGTAGTTGCACCTTGTAAAAACTTCCTTACAGTTCTTTAGGAAAAACATACTTTTTTATTAGGTTTAAAAAAACCAGTTATCTAGTAAATTGATGTCCAGTGTCAGGAAACAGGGACCAGATCCATAGTTTATTACACTGGCAGACTGTTAACTGCAGGCACTGATCCCTCCTGGCAGCAGCCACTGAGCACATGGAGAAGGAAATTCCTCCTTAGCAGACCTGCAGCTTTTTACTAGTGGTGGAGAGACAGGCTGATCTGCAACAGGATCACCATGTCACTTTCCACTCGCCCTCTTGCAGAAATGTCATGGTTCTTTTTTGGTGTTTGGGAACATGCCCTTGAGGCATCTCCTCCAATTGTGACTTAGGACACACACACAGAAGGAGCGGGTTAAAAGTAGTTTTCCATGATAACGTGCAATTCAGCCTGTTAATTCCCCAGATGTCAAGTCTAATGATATGTCACCATTTAAAAATATGTCATTTCTATTTGGGCTGCTCACTGTTATTCTGGAAGTCTGTATCTGTGCAAATAACTAAAGTGATCTAAATAAAGTAAAAACCATCTTCAGCTCTTATGTATCAGAGATTTTACATTTTTTTGGTTTTGAACTTCTAGGTTTGTTACTCCAGCTCCTTCTCCTCATCACATCAGCCCCCAGAGAATGTCCATTCAGCAATCCATGATGCAGAGACAGACTCCACAACCTCCTCAGCTTCCACAACTTGCAGGGATGCCTCTGAAGACATACCAACCAGCAGAAAGCCCTTCATTTCAGCCAAATGCCCTTCACATCCAGGGTAAGAAGGAAGAATCTTCATCACTGATGTTAGTTGTTTGGTACTATTGCTTTTCTTCTAATCAAGTGCTTCGGGGACTAGCACTGGTATTTTTCAGGCCCTTTCCTTGAAAGACCCTGCTTTCAGGCTTCTTTAAAATTCTTGCTTTGGCAAGAATTTGGCATGGTGATAAGAAGTTATAATGTTTCTCTTCAGACTGATTTTCAGTGCTATTCCTGAAACAGAATGGCAAAAAATTCTGTGATGGCTTTTTATTTTCTAATGTTACACTTCTAATCCCTCCCAATTTAGCATGTGAGTGTTAGCCAGGTTTTCAAGAGGTAGGATATTTTTCTCCCTTATACTTGTGGGGAGATGGAGAGCTCTTATCCTGTAAGCACAGAAGACTCTTGCAGCTGCGTTCACACTTGTGCTGTGTAATCAGCTATTATAAGACCTCTTTCTCTCTTTTCAATCTTGTATATTTCTTCTGTAACCAAGAAGAAAATAATCAGTTTGTGGGTTGTTTTGTTTGTTTGTTTTTCCTAGCTGGTGGAGACTGAATGCTAATTACCTTAACATTTCAGGAGTGTGTTGACAGCAGTATTGTTGTTTGCTCTCAACTGTTTAAATACGTGGTTTGCCATATTTGTAGACACAAGGTATATAGCAAACTGGACTTTTAAAGGTCTTAGGATTCTGCTTATTGATCAGACTTCCTAAGAATTACCATTGTAGATATCACAGGAAACATCCTGGGAAGAGCAAGGTATATCAGTTTTGCACAGGCTGGTCTTTGGTAGTGGGGGGTGGGGGGGTGGGGGGAGTCACAGAGGTGGCTTCTGTGAGAAACTGCTGGAAGCTTCAGCCTTGTCCACCAGAGCCAATGCCTGATGGCTCTGGGGATGGACACACTGCTGGCTAAGCCTGGACCAATTAGAGATATGGGTGATGCCTCTGTGATAACAGATTTAGGAAGAAAATCTAAACAAAGTAGGCACAGTTTTGGCTCTAGCTAGTGAGGAGGAGGAGGTGAGAATATGTGAGGGAAGCAACATGGAGACACCAAGGTCAGTGCAGAAGGAGGGGAGGAGCTGCTCCAGCACTGGAGCTGAGATTCCTCTGCAGGTTGTGGTGAGACCACGGTGAATCAGCTGTGCCCTGCAGCCAAGAGAATCCATGGGGGATGCAGAGATCCACCCACAGCCCATGGGGATCCATGGGGATGCAGAGATCCACCCACAGCCCATGGGGATCCATGGGGATGCAGAGATCCACCCACAGCCCATGGGGATCCATGGGGATGCAGAGATCCACCCACAGCCCATGGGGATCCATGGGGATGCAGAGATCCACCCACAGCCCATAGAGGTGCCCATGCCTGAGCAGGTGGGTGCCTGGAGGAGGCTGTGATCCTGTGGGAGATCTGGGGCAGAGAGGGCCCTGCTTCCAGGCTGGAGCAGCCTGTCCTTGGAGAACTGCACCCTGTGGAAGAGTGACCCACACCACAGCATTTTGGGAGGACAGGGTGCCCGTGGGAGGGACTCATGTTGCAGTGGTTTTGATAGGACTGCTGCTCATGAGATTGGACCCATGCTGGGGAAGTTCATGGAGAACTGTGTCTCAAGGCAGGGACCCCATGGCCTCACAGGAGAAGGATTCCTCTGCCTGAGCAAAAGAAGAAAATCTCAGTCACAACTGACCAAAACTCCCATGCCCATCTCCCTGTGCTGTCAGTGGGATGCAGGGAGGTTCCTGGGGGGAGGAAGGTGTTTTAATGGCTTATTTCACTTCTCATTATCCTCCCTGATTCTGTTAGTAATAAATTTCACTTTGCAACCTTGAGTCTGTTTTGCCCTTGAAGTGTTTTTTCCTGGCCCTTATCTCATTCATGAACCCTTCATTAATTCTTTTCCCTTTTTCCCTCTGCTGCCCAGCTGTGGCAGGGGAGGGTGAGCGAGTGACTCTCGTGGGTGCCTGGCATTTGGCCTGTGTCAAACCACAACACAAGGCTTCTTTTATTCTCTTCCACTGAGCAGTCTCTCTAGGCAAAGAGAGTAAACAGGCATCTCCCTGAGCTCATGAATGTGAAGCAGAGAAAGGAAAGTGCCAATCCTGTTACATTCTTCATATTGTACTGGCCACAGAGAAACGGGATCTGAGACAGGTGGTTTTCTCCACAAAGTAGTAATTCCTTACATCACTGATAGGATTAGAAGAACATGAAATTTACCAATGGATGTAAGCAGTTATTGTTGGCTTTCTATATTCTCTGAGAGAAGTTTCACTAACACGGGATGGCCAACAGAGTACAGAGTGAAATTTCTAAATATACAGTTCATTGTCATATGACATATGCAAAAACATGGCAGAACAAATCCAGTAAATTCCTTGTGCAAGACTTGAAGGGATCAGGTTAGCCCTTCTGTTTACACAGTACAAAACATTTTATTTGACTCTCTTTTTTGCTGAACATTTGGCAAGAGCTCATATTCTGGAAAGGCATCCAGACATTATGGTCTGTCTTTCTGCCCGGAACAAAAATTGTCTTTCAATTATACAGATGGCTTTACCACATTCTTCCTCTCATGGCCATGGGAGTTTTAGGAACCCTAGAAACTGGGAGCACAACCAGTTGCTCCGAAATAGACTTTCCAAAGAATCCTGCTTCCCAGGGGTTCACAAATCACTCTGGATTAATTGTTTCTCCACACAGGACTTGCATCAGCTTATACAGCAGCCTTCATATCTTCTTGGGCATCTCTTCTTCAGGGCAGGCCAGAGCAATGCTATTGTGTTCTCATCTCCCTCTCCTACAGTTCAAAGAGGATTTAAAAGAACAAAAGATGTGGGTTTTCATTCTTTACAAGAAGGGCCAGTAGAGACCCTCATATGAGTGAATATCACATTTGAAGTCCTATTACATGTCCAAATTTAAAATTCAGTTTAATACTATCTTCTGAGATTAAAAAATGGTTGACTTTCAAAGGCTTGGACCTTAAACCTGTACCATACTTAGTCCCACGTTAGCATTATTGTGTCTGCCTCACTCTCCTAGGAAAGCCTGTGTAGAAAATAGACACTGCTGACAAAATTATATGCACACAGCTAGCAACTCAAAGTTTGAATTCTAAAGATCTTTGCACTTAAAACTGATATGAAGACAATGTAGACTGAACTTTAACCCACAATGTGGGCATTAAATGTTTTTTTTAAAGATCAAGTTGCCTATTGTCACTGTACAAGGTATTTTGCCAGAATGTACTCCCTCCAGCTTAAGCACAGCTGTCTCATTCTATATGCTGCACTAAAAGCATTGTCCTGTGTGCCTTAAAGGCTTACCTAAACTCTTTCTCTCAAAAGCAGATGCTTCAAGAGCTCATGTTTTCCCAGTACCAATACAAAGATTGCTGTCTTCCTTGATCAATTCACTACAATGCAGAAAAATACCAGAGTTATCCCCAGACCATACTATTATGTATACAAGAAGTGACTGTGGGAAGTTCTGTTAATTTCTGTCTCCTGTGGTTCATAACCTGCCTTTTCAAAATTTAAAGTGCTGTAACTATAGCCACTTCAGCTCAATCTGCTACCAGACAATAGTGACAATTTGCCACAGTATGTAGTCTTAAACCTGTCAGTTCCATTTAAATTTGCTTTATCAAGAAAGAAAGAGTTTCATTGCCCAAAAGCTTTTTGAAGAAAGCAAGTTCTAAACAGATACAGTTTCTGAAAGCCTGAACATCTTAAAAGATCATGGTGATCTCAGAGTACTATCCTTTAGAGAGAAATATGTATGAGATCTAAGACTGACAGCCTTCTTGTATCTAATAGCTACTTGTATTGTGAAACGTCTTTTTCTTGGAAGAACATTGTCTACAGTTCAAGTTTCATTATTTGTTCTGAGTCATTTTCAACATACACAGTAGTGTCAGAGAGGGCTTTCTATTGCCTCAGTTAATGTTACATAATTGACTAAATATTCCCTTTTCTTGCTCTTGTGAAATTCACAACGTCCTTTGCTGCTTGGAATGTTTGTAAGTGATGATGCTAGATGCCTCACTGAGCTGCAGAAATGAAGCTCTTCTTTTTCTTTCATTAGATTGTAGTATCTTTTACTGTATTACCATTTCTTAAATCTGAAACTATCCTGGCCTGGAGACTGGAATGACAACTTCCCAGCTAAATGCTGTTGCATGCCAATGTAATATGTTTGTAGACAAAAGACAGTGTAGGTGCTGGAAATCTGCAACAATTGGCCCAGCACCTGCTCTGTACTGATGATTCTTTTCAACCATTAAAAACTACTCTAAGGAGAGGTGGCTGAAGACACAGATAGCTGCAGTACACAGGCAACTGCAAGAGTAAAGTATTGCTTGCTCTGAGACCAGCCAGAAGAGACGTGCTGGGTATGAAAGGAAAGAACAGCAACAGAAGTTCCCTCTTCACAGTGAGAAGTTTTTGTGCTGTGTAGTATAGACTAAGGTAAAGCTTCTTTGGGCATGGGCAAAGCTGACTTGCTTTTGGATACTGCGAACATTTTTGCATCAGAAATCTGGTTGTCCTTTAAAATTGTGTCTGTAACTCTGCTCACATATGTTTGTGACTCTGATGACCAGAGCTGTCTGAGTTATGGAAGAAATTTAAAAAAAAATGCAAAGTATTCATTTAAAAAAAAAGAAGAAGTTGTCATTATTTAAAAAAAAAAGTTAGCTGATATGAGTTATTTATATTGCTGCTTCTACGCAGACAGCTCTACTAGTAACAGCTATCTTTAAATTACAAATAATAAGATTTTAATAAACGGAAACATTTCTATTTTTTCACATTTTCAAATCCAGTATTAGTGATTTGCAAATTAGTACAGTATGTGACTTTTATCTCACTCTTTCTTTTCCTTTCGTTCTTCACAGCCAGATGGTACCACATGATTACTTGGTGTTTGTGTAATTTGCCTAGTTGACATGCAGAAATATGCCACAAAGAAACACTATCTTGAAGTATTTCAGGCCAAAGACAGCTGGAATTTTTACATGCCATAGCAGCAAAGGCTACTCACACATGGTATTTATTTCTGAATGGCAACTATAATGATTTTCTTGAGAAAATATTCTCTTCCTTGTGACAGGCAGAGATGTGACTGAGGAGGAAATAGATGTCCATCAGAAACTTCCTGCCATACAGAAATAATAATTGTGGCCGTCATTCATGACATATCCATAATGAAATCTCTGTCCAAAATAGTTCAATAGGATAAGTACAAATTACAAATGCTATTACGAATGTAGGTGGACAACTGTATGTGTGAATTTGAGCTGAGCTGTCTACCAGGGCTTTTTAGATATTCAGCATCTTTTCAGGATAAGGTTCTTTATGTGGTAAAAAACAAGCACTTCTTGTTTTCAGAAGCAATTCTAACAGCTTACAGTTCTCTCATATTCAAAAATATTTCACTTTCCTAGGGAAGTAATGCTGTCATGTCAGAAGAGTAGCTATTTGTTCTGTACTTTGACATCATTTGACTTTGAATCTTGGCTGTAGTGTACTGATTCAAAGAAACACAGCTGATGTAACCTGTGCATGTGTATGTTTTAAATAATTTAATAAGAGACAAATGTACTATCCAGAGTTGGAGCTGAAATGTTCAGTTGCTGGAGCTTTATCAGCCAGCTCGTTTGCCTTTTTTTTTTTAGTTTTTCCAGTGCTGCATGGAAACACAGAAAACTGATGGTACAGTTAGTTCCCTAACAGATATCTCAAGTATGGTCATGGTCTACTGCCTGAGTTGGATATACTTTCATGTTATCCTACATTCAGCTGTGTTGTAGATTATCTTGGGCATGGCACTGTGTGAATGCAGACACCAAGTTAGGAGATTTTGCTGTGTCATGTTGGGCTCCAGTTCTAAGAGCTCTGCACTGTGGCTTGATGCACTGCAGATGCACACAAAGACATTTAGAATAGTGCTAAATAACTGAGGGAAAGAGAACTACATATGCTTATTTCTTGTTTATGACTCCCTATTTTAAAAGATGGATAATTGATACTGAATTGTGAAAAGTACTTGTATCTAGGAAAGTTACATTAATTTTCTGTGCTCTCTTTCCATCATAAAAACTTTTTGCTCAGAGTCCCTGTGTCTATAACCCTGATAGTAATCAGCCTGCTGTCTTTGCATCAGTGATAGGTCCTTGGATTTTATTCAAACTTTAATTGGGCAATCTTTTATTTTGAATTTAGCATTTTCTTAGATTTTCTGGCAGATGCACAGTGTGACTCTGGAGAGTAACAGTTCAGACACAGGATTGCACAGTATAGGAAGAAATTTCTGAAAAATTTCAGCTTCTGGCCACAGTGCCTCTCACAGGTCATGAGGTCTCACAGGTCTCGCATGCTGGAATCAGAATGTCCACGTAGTAGATTGTGTTTGAAACTAGTGGCAACTTGAGGAAGTTTTAGGGAGCATCATATCAATGCTGCTTTATTTGTTTAAAATTATTGAAAACCAGATGGTAGGGCAGTTGAGATTTTCATCATTCTCATGGCCATGGTTCCACAAACTATCCTTTGTATCTCTGTCCAGGTCTTTTACTGATGGCCTTCTTCTCATTGTAGGTTTTTATGGGCAGCTTCAGACTTTCTGCCCTCCACATTATGCTGATACTCAGAAGAGCATACAAGACAGTGTTTCTTGTGATATGGTTCCTCCTGTTGACTGCTCAGCTCTCACATCTGCGGGCCAGGCAGGGCTTGGCATTTTCCATCAAAGTTTCTCAGATCATTCTGGTATCAAAGGTAAATAACAGCTGGTGACTCCCTGTGTGATTGTGTACAGTTTGTGCCCATTGGCAGATGTGCCCCAGCTGTGTATTCGGGTGGGATGTGTCTTGATGGATTTGACTCTACAAAGAGGAGGTTGTTTCCAGGCCTCCATTAGTGGTTGTGTTGAGGCTGGCTGTCGCTGCAAGTGGCAGTAGCAACCAGCCTGTGTGCACTGCCAGAGGCTCCTCAAGGGTCTAGCCTGGGGAGCTTGGGCAGTCTCTGGCTTCTGTATTTGAAATACAGAAATATAGTCCATGGAGCCCTCTGTAATATTTGTGCAGCCACTCCACTCCACTGCACGTATTGTGGCTGGGACCTGAGATGATTCAAACTACTGATTTTGTTTGGTGCGTGTTTGCTTTTTATCAGTCATGAATTTCATTTATTCACATTTCCATGACAAAAACTGCCTGGATGCACACTCATCTGTGTTCACTTAAGTTAGTCTGTGCCTAGATAAAAAGTGCTTAAGGGGCCTTGCATGCTGCACTGGAAGGATGAAAGATCTGCATGCAAGGGATCAGTACAAGACAGTGAACCTAATCTTAGCACTTAACTTATGCCCAGGTCTTCTACTGCCCTTCCACACAGGATGAATCCATTTAACATTTATTGTGCTTTGAAGTGCCTTTTATGTCTTGGTCCTTCGAACTGTATTGCAAAACCATTGAACTGTAGTTAAAAAGAGGCATCTCACAGGATGTAAACATGTTATCCAAAAGATGGGAGTCTGTCTGCAAACAGTTACTCTTGGGCTTACTATTGCCACTCATAAAAGGTAATAATTTCTGTGCCAGGGTCTCCTTTGGTTTTATATTTTGTTGTCTGTTATCCTGTGTTCAATATGATGAAATTTGTTAAACAAGCATGAAGTTTATTTTTTTAATGATCACAGTCTTAACACCCATTAAATGGGGAGGTGTTAGTTGCAATGAAATCTGCTCTGCTTCAGAGTTGATTCTGACAAAACAGAAAATTCCTCCCTTGATAAGCAGTAAGTTATGTAATTAATTTTGTACATCTATTGGCTTGTATTTGATTTAAAACCATTTCCAGTTTTATGCATTAGTATTAGGACATATTTAATTATGTAGTTATCCTACTTATTAACTGTGGGTTTTTTGTTTTGTTTCTTCTCCCAGTGTATGACTTTCCAGCAGGGTCTGTAGGTATCTTTGGTGATTCAGCTTGCAGCATGCCAGATGACAGCAGTTTCCTACAAGTAAATGCAGTGGATCATTGTTCCAGCCAGCTTTCTTCTGTATACACTGAAGGCTAAAGTAATGTATATCTAGTTACAAGAACTTGATTCTGTTTCATCTTGCCCTTCTTTCATTTCCCTACAAATTTCTTCTCTCCATGAAACTGCCATGTATGTATGGGGATATGACTAAATATACATACATAATGGAGAGGAACTGCAAGCAGCCAGCTGAGAAGGAGAGTGTTTGGATAAAGCAAGCTTTACCACAACCTTAGCAATTGTTTCTGTTCTTCTCATCTGTGGTACAGCAACTGTACTTTAAAAATTATTTCTTATTTTAATTTCTCAAAGGGAATTCAGAGACCAAATAAGAAAACTGGTTGTTTGGTATAATTCTTTCAAGCTGAATGGGTGCACTTACAGAAGAACACAGCTTTAGAAAATTCCTTTTTCAAAAAAGGAAAAGAAGCAAAACTAGAGCATATTGCAAGCAGTTCAAAGGCATACAGTTTTTGCACAACCTGTCTGCATGTAATACTTCCAAAGTTTAACACACACCAGTATCCAGAAGGGAGAGAAATTTTACATATATGTTGGCACTACCTGCTGGAGGCATTGGCGTGGCTTCTTTTTAGATTAAACATTGTTGGTAGAGGATTTTTTACAGTCCTCAGGTTAGGTGTCCTTTCCTTCCCTCTTTATTTTATGCCATACAGTATGGCTATTACTGTTTTCCCAGCATTCATTCTGACCCTTTAAGCATTAATAAGAAGGTTTAAATATACAAGAAGTTATGTGGATTTTGTCTGTATTTAGCACATCTGCCAGATAAGCATAAACGCATTTTAACTTTGATGCTTTTTAATTAGATTGTAGAGCATTGTTGCCATATGTTCTGTAGTCTTCTGCAGGAAGGTTTAAGATATTTTGTAGGAAAGATTCTTCCTTAAATTCCACATATTTTTTTCAAAAGATATCTATACTGATTCAATTAAATTTTGATTGTCCTAATCTTTTTCCATAACACATTTTCAGAAAGAAGAACTACTCCTAAGTGTACTATGTTTCCTCTGGTTACTTAGAGAGATAAAACTTGGTGGTTTTGGTTTTTCTGATCAATGTCAGGCTCAAGGTCCTCAAATTTAGTCCAGGATGCAAGCAAATTAGGTTGTCCTTCATGGAACACACAAGGTTATGAGTTAAAACTATTTTGCAGTAGAGAGGTCATCACTGTGATCCTGTATACTTTGAGAACAACTCTTACATTAGTAAGACTGAGTTTTTAGTTTTAATTCCTGTTAATCCATTTTGTGGACTTCTTACTGTATAGTGTACATCTTAATATTCTCATGACCTGATAAAGACAGAAAAGTTCATTTTTTTGCAGGCTGAACCATAACTGTGCTTCTAAATCACTCTTCTAAAAAGATAAGCTTAAAAATAAAGGTTTATACAAACTCTTTTGTTTTTCTGGCAAGCTTTTGAGAATTATTAAGTCCAAATTGGCTCAAATTTAATCTGAAATTATGCGGATGCATTTATGTCCAGATGTTTGTGAACACTGGCAATCTTTTGAGGTTTGTATTCATGAAGTATATTCTTATGTGCAGTCATGTGCTTAAATACTTAATGGAGAGATTTTCATCCAATACATAGAATATATCAATAAATCATATACACATAAATGAAGTACAACAAGAAGTGACTAAAACACAGCTAATTCTGTGCCAATACAATTCCCCCATACATTCTGCTTCTCACATCACAGGAGAATGTGTCCCTCTGCTCCAACTTGCACAAAGAGGTCTTACACAAAGAGGATGTTACATATGTGATTTGCATTGGGTTAAATGACCAGGCATCCTTCACAGCTATACATGGGCAATCAAAAAGACAGTCCTTTTGCATTGACAGCAAGTTTTGCTTTTTTGTAAAGCTTTAATTTTGTACTATCTTAAAGCCCATTCTGTGGTAACTACACAAATGTAACTTGGTTCAGTAGGAATAGTCACACTGAACACTTCAATTTCAATTGTGTGGAATTGTGTTTTGTTCCACGAAAGTCAGCAAGGGCAGGATCAGACTATGTGTGGACGTATACATGTACAGACACGTACCTATATACGTACCTATATACTTTATTTGTATATATAAATCCTTCAAAATTCTTTTAACCACATGATTGTCCAGAATTTGTCCACTGCAGTTTACAAAACTGAAATACTGTTCCTGTCCTCAGATCTGTACTGCCTTGACTTTTAAACCTTTTGAAATAATTTTTTCTCGTATATGAATGTTCAAGTTGTTCTATAGAGTTGGGGGATTATACATTTTGAAACACGCTGACCAAAGGGAAAGAGTAGAGAATTCAAGAAGGGCATTTTTAACTTTGGGGTTCATCAGTTACATTTTAAAAAAGGAAATGGTTGCAGGTCATCGAGTCATTCTTTCACATACATATAATATATATATTTAAAGCTTTTCATGAGCCTTAATCCTAAAAAAGAAGGCCCTAGAGAACAGCCAAAACACATGAATGTGGGCTACCAGTCTGTAAAAAAGTATGCCTTTGTTTACTTCTCATTAAGAGACAAAGAGGATTCTTCACTGTTATTTATATTCTTTTTGGAGCTGGACTGACTTCAAGGCATCAATTTAATCACTGAGGGCAGTTGCATAAAAAGCCCCATCATATCTCATGTATATTGGATATTTTAATAGGGAATCCTGTTTGTCACAATCAAAAATGGTGCTTGAGGAAATACAATTTTGTGGGTTATCTGCATAACTGAGTTATTTGCAAATACTTGTGCCTCGGTGAGTTTTGTGTAGTTACTCTACTTGCTGTATTGTTAACTTGCTAAAGGGATTAATTTCTAAGAAATAAAGTTATTTTAGACTATGGACATTAAACAATATTCAAAAGAAATTACTTACAATTTTCTTTTATACAATTCAACTGTTTCCCAACTCAGTGGTCTTTTTATATCTGCATTAGAAATGGTTCTACACTGGAGTTTAAAATACAAAGTGCATGTGTGTAAGTGGAAATGCATGAGTGCACGTGTGGATTTGAGTCTCCCTTTCTGTGTGTGTATACACACTAACAGGCATTGTGGATTACCACTACAATGCTGAAGAATTCAGTGCTAAGGCCATCTGTATATTGTTTTCAGCTTTTCTTGAAAAAGTGTGAATGAGTATAAAAATTACATTTTAACGGTTTAGACCCTGTTTTCCCTGTGTAATTTTATAGCAGATTTTTTTTTTAAATGGCACTTTTTTTCTTGTTTGTATGGAATTTTGTTCTTGGTTTGGGGCTTTTTATGTGTGTATATATATTTCCCTGAAGAAGGTAAAGCAAAAAAAAATACCACAAATTAAAATCAGCTGAGTGAGTTTTTATTTAAGAAAGAGAAATTCTTTTTGCTGTACAGAAAGCAGCATCTGTACAGAAAGCAGCATCTTGTGTAACATTTTTTACACAAAGCACTTTGGTGAGGAGAGAAAGTGGGATTATGTTTTTCCTAAACCTTACAGAGTAATCCACATATTTATACATGCTTACATATATATATATGATCTTAATTTGCCATACTGTATATCTGGCTGATATATCTTCCTCTAAAGAAATGTCTGTTGCATGTCATGAAAAAAGTAAAAATTCAAAAGAATTAGTTACACCTTTTGCTCTGCTAGTATGTGTGATTTTGTGATGTTTTACAGTTATGTTTCATACAATCATAAGTTATTTTTGTCCTGTTTTATAACATTCTGTTTTATGTAAAAGGTAAAAGTGAAAGGTGTATGTGCATGGTACAAAATAAAACTGGAAAATTGTAACTCCATTACATTATCTGTAGAACATAAGATTATGATATGCCTATAAAGAGAACTGCTCCAGCCATTGTTCTTCGCCATAAAACTACTATTATTTGTATTGATTCATATAATTAGAAACAGAAATAGGAAATAAACTCTTGGAGATTTCTCAAAAAACCGACTCGGCTCAGAGTTTTAAGTCTGGATTTAATTCTAGTTATGATGAAGCTGCAGATTTGTAGGGATAAATGAATGCTTCAGTGTGTGTTTACACCCTGGGTGGAGACAAAAATAAAAGAAGAAAATTTAATGACATTTTTTGCTGTGATAATTTTTATTTTTTATGGGTTTCTTTGGTCATGTGATTTGACAGTACAACATATCAAGATATTTTGGGGTTTTTTTTCCTGGATATTGTTTCTGACATACTCAAGCAATTAAACTTTTTAGGGCACTTAATGTAAGGAAGAGAGCATTTTTTTAAAAAGCCTGCATTAGACAAAGACAGAAGACAGAGACAGAAGTTGATGCATGTTTATGTCCAAAACACACCCTGAGAAACCAACAGGTTTAGGAGAAAAGAAATTCCTTGTACCACACCCACATATTGGACTAGAAATCAAAGGACAAAATGCAAACTAATAAAATAATTAAGTATAGAAAAATCCTGTTACAGGATTGCAAAGAGACCTTTGAAAATAATGGTCCTAATTGATCTTACTATGAAATTATTGACATGATTGGCTCTGGGTCAAGCAGATAAAAAACTACTAAGCCCACCATCACTGACACTTATGTATGTGATCCTGTAGAGTTTTGCTAAAAATAAGCTTTGCCCAGTGCAATCTTCTTTACCCTACATCTTAGTTTAATGCAGGAAGCATGTTCCATGCTTTAGCAAATATTGTTAGTGAATTCTGTGAGCTACTGTGAAGAACTGAGAGTTGCTGAATTCAAGTGTTCCAAAATTCAGTTTTTTCTTTTTAATGGAGAACTCTTAAAATGAGAAGTATACAAGAAGTATACAAGTGCCATATGCAGTGGAAAGTAGCATGGCTCAAAATATCTCAAAGTCATGCTTTTTCCTGTATGCTTGAGCTGGACCGGTGATGACCTGTAAACTATCCTATTGAAAAATAGTCATTAATATGTCATTATGTGACAGGTATATTCCTCCAAAGAACATAATTTCTGAATGAATGTTGTCTAAACTTTTTCTTTGATAAAGTGTTGTGTTTGGAGTTTTCCTGTTTCAGAACAGAATCACTTTTTGAAACATCAGAATTCTTACAAGATAAAAATTGGGGAGGTGGGAAAGATGATGTTAATTCATTGCTTGTTTATACTTACAGCTATGAGTTCTCCTATGTGCCAAAGCCCACTGTATTTGTGAATTTATATCAGCTCTGCCCTAATGCAAAATACTTCAATAAAGTTTTATGTACAGAAATCTCCTTTAATAAGAGGGGTGAAAAATAAATACAATTCTTCCATTCCGAATATGTATCTACTCATATTTGCCGCTCCTAATTACACGATACCTTATATTTGTAGATAAGAGTGAGGATTTCTATATGAAAACAAAACTGACCATTTTCCCAGGCCATGCTCCTCAGGAAAATTCTTGCCGTGATCCTCAAGAAAATGCTTGTCATTCAAACTGCAGTTTCCTACCTTGTAACTACCAAGTAACATCATACATGTTTTGAATTCCCTGATGTTTAGACTGTGTCTGTTATCCACCATAGATAGGATGCCTTGAAAAGCAGTTTTAAAATTTTTCTCCCATAATGGGTAGTCCTAAAATGGACAACTTGTGCATGACTGTGTATACTCACAGCAAGTACTACAAGAAACAGAAGGGTAAAATTAATCTTATAGAATGAAAAATGTTAGCGCTTGTAAGGTCTTCTTCCAAAATGTTAATTTATATTTTTCCTTCACCTTCTTTGAAACTATAATGTTCTCATTTAAAAGCTAAGTATGAAAAATCATTCTACCACATCTTCCCATGCCATTTACAGATTTACAACCAAAGTAAATTTACCCAGCAGTCAGTATCATTAATGATTCACAAATTAGATGGGTTAGTTCAGTGAACTGTAACAAAGAACACCTTTCTATGTGTCTAGTTAAACGCTCCAACATGCCTTTGTTATAACCAAAAAATGCAAACCTTATGCATGGTTGCAGCTAGGTACACAGTCTCTAAAGCATTACAAACACACCTAGGCAGACAGAAAAAGATATAACCATTCCTCAATATTATACTTTTCTTCCTTTTGATCAAAACTGTATCAGTGGGCAAACTTCAAGCTTGGCTGCATATAAATTATGTAGCTCCAGCTATTCCAGGAATGTTGAAAAAATAAAACCCAAAGAGGCTTCTGAAACTGGGACTGCCATATTTACAATCCTAAGAACTAGACTTTTTGTCTGGCACTGTGATTTCACTTGTTAACTCACCGCTTGACATAGCACATAGTTGTAATTAAGCTGTAGTTAACCCTAACATGACAGTCAAGGAGACTACGCTTAAGGGCTCAAAGGACTAAAAGAATTGACCATGCCCATTCCATTGCCTATTTTAATTTCACATCACTATGTGACCTCTCACAGGACATTTACCATACAGAGACAATGAATAAGAAGCCAGAATGCTTGTCTGATCAGTTTTTCATGCCTTACTAATGAAGTTGTTACTTTCACTGTATGAATTATGGACTTACACAAGTTATCACACACAATGAAGGCCGTTAGCAAATAAACAAAGACCTTAAGGGAAATGATAACTAAAGGTGACCTTGGTTCTCCTTTAGGCCAAGGGATCACCAGTGCTGGGCCTGGTGATACAAACTGGAGGACTCTGAAGACAAAAGGTTCATTGAAGTAATTGAAGACCAATGTGGCCCACAGCTGAGCACAGCCTGCACACTCTCTGCAAAGGTCAGTGGTTTTGGTGTCTCCTGCCGCCTGAGAATCCCATCACATGAAGGATCCTCAGAAAGCTAGCCAGCTGCATTTTACAATGGACTTAGGAGGATTATGGTTACCAAAGGCATTGGATGTAATTCTGGCTGCCTGTACTAAAGAAAAACTGAAGCAGAAACCTAATATTGGGTGGTTTGCCAATTAATGCAACATATTGCATCAATACTGTCCTGGTATCACGGCTGTATCATTCTGTTTAGTGGCTTTAGCAAACTTTTTAATGCTTTAATCAGTACTGAGAAAGGAGAAGGGGAAATTGTCTTTTCTGTTGTTATCTCTTCTATGATAACTTTTCTCTTTTGTGGTTCAGAAAGTCTTCCTAGCAAAGTACACTAGACAATTAAGTCATTTTGGGGCTGTAAAAATGTGAGTGAGGGAAAATTCACCCTTTTCTATTTGCAGAAAAAGATAAGTAGGAAAAATTGATGGTATATGTCTTGCTTGATAAGTTTAAAGTTTGAAGTTTGGATTCAAAAGCAAAAATAAGTCAGAGATGAGTTCAGGAAACACATCACTGAGAGAAATGTGATATATGAAGAAAAAAATAAAAACAGTCATAGTACAACACCATACAATATATCTCTCTATATGTACAGAGACAGAGAAATGACATAGAAGAGTTGATAAAAGCTTTTTCCTTTCAAAGCTCTCAAGGCTTTTTCCTAAACCAAGAGGAGAAGGCATCATTAACCTAAATTTGGGGCTTTAATTGCCAGTAGCATTTATAAGACTGTAAATTACATATTTTCAGTTTAGGTAAAGCCATTGCAAACATAATCAGAAACAGAAATCACTACTTACAGGAAGGCATAGTTTTCTTACAACATGGAAAACATTGCAATGGTGGTGTTTGCCTTCTAAATTTGTCTTACCTTGATTTTATGCCCTCTGCACTTGAGAGTCATTTCAATTCCATGTAAACCCTTGAGCAGATTCTCAATGGCACTTTACTGTATGTACCTCTTACTAACAAGTTGCCACGTTCACAAGTATTGTCATTTTGGCATGGCAGAGTTATATGTCCATTTTTCCCCTACACAACCAATTGCATAAACTATACCAGAGAGGACAATTTTACATTCACAGATTCCTGTTCTTTTATTCCTCGATTCTTTTGTCTCACGTTTTTCGAGTGAGAACTGGCACAAGGAATACAATCTTCCTTGGAATTTCTGTGGCACTTACTGAATACCCTGAGACTCATTTGTAAGACGAGTGTGCCTATGTGGGAAGTACAGAAAATATCACCCCTAAGTCAGGAAGAACTGCTGTGGTCTTCTCATCCAGTTTTTTGTTGAAGGGGTGATAATAGTAAAGTCTATGAAAGAATGACATAGAAATGTTAACTTTAATCCAGGCCCCATTTGAGCTGAAAAAGGAGTGATTCTCCTACAGTCTACAGTGCAAAAGTCTGTAATGAACATGAATACCAAATCAAGCCTAGCAAGTACCACACTGAAAGCTCATCTAAATTTCATATACTTGGGGTTTGGTGGAGAGAAAAAGTGAGTAATCTACTTCTTTTGCCTCTCAAAGCTGCTACTTACTAAACTATGTGTAGGTCTGTAAAATGTTGGAATTAATCCTGTAGCCTTACCTCATCCCATAGGCATTTAACAAAGGCAGCATTCTTGAATGCTTAGTTTCAACTAATTATCAGAAGTGAGTGAGAGAAAAAGGGGACAAAGAAAAGAGCACCTGACATGATGGCATGTTAATAATTCACCGAGATGTCTAGGATAACATGCTTTCAGTACAACAACATTTCATGCACTCCAGAAATACCCTCTCTCTTCTCAGCAGAGGAGAAGGAGTACTTGATGAAAAATGGCAGCTAATAAGAGTGTCACCTGTTTGTACATCATTTAACCTGCATAAGTTTGTAAAGGCTTATGGCAGCAGAGTTGTATTTTACATGCAAGAATTGAGAGGTTCTTCACTTCTCTGAATTTCCTTACAGCCTTCAGCTAATCCTGAGAAATGCATATATGGAAATTTCAAACATGTCTTTTCACAGTAACAAAATCTAATGGGGTGCAAAGGCACTCCAGAAACAACAGAGAGAAAAAGGTTGCCTGACTACACTTCTTCAAGGGGTCACATTCTTCATGAATTCTTTGAATAACATAATTGTGATAGTCCCCTAAAATAAATGAGTGTCATGTTTTGAAAAAAAAATTGAAAAGCAGAATCAAGTTACGCCCCAGACTAAATTCAGAGCAAAGATAACACCCCACCCCCCCACCCCCCAAACTCTCCTTTGTGAGTGTGTATTTTCTAAGTAATAATACATTGGAAATATGCATTGCCAGATTTTCTCAACTAACAAAGGCACCTTCAGTGTTACTCATGGTACTACAAGGTTAGCAACTGAAGAAAAATCAGAGATGTCGGTGAGCTTAACTTCTCTTCAGCCAAGCCAAGTTCTGTTACAGAATAACATGTTGAGACAATAACAGCTGCTATATAAAATGCAAGAATTGAGTAAAACAACCTTGAGGCTTTGTCCCTTTTACCTTCCTCTGCAGCGAGAGAAGAGTGCTGATAAAAATAACAGCAAGTTCTGCCTGGGTTCTGCATTTGCTGAGAGATCTAGGCCCCACACTTGCCTGTTCCCTTGGAGTCACAGGTGCCTAGAATATTCTTGAGAATGTCAGGAAAGGTCTCCTCATGCCTTTTTGAACTCAAGAGATTCTCTGTTGTATAAAACAACTTACAAGCGCACACAGTGAAAAACAAAAGCTGGTACTGGCCAGCAAGTTATTTCAACACCAAAAAGCAAAAAATGAAATTAGCAAGAGGCATGTTTCAAGCAGCAGAGCAACTGCAAGTGTGAGTTTCTTCTACTATTAAAGAGACTTATAAAATTTGCATAAAACCAGGAAAAATTATGTGCACAAACAAGACCAACAAAACAGAGGATAACAGCCCTGGTAACACATGTGGCAGTTGCATAAGACAAGTGAAGATATAAAAATTGTTTAAAAAATCCAATCTTATACCAACCCAAATAACATTGCTGAGTCACAAAATTCTAAGACACTGTACAATCACTCCTGTAACTGTTGCTGTGCCTCATTCAGTTGGTATGTGATATTTCTAAATCTGTTGACCATCTCAGTCCTCAGTCGTACTGCTTGACAATGGTAATTTTGTTCCACTTTTTTTCTTTTTGTTTGATAGTTCCAGTTTTTGAGCTAAGTTACTCTGACTTTGAAGTGGTGTCACTCTATTTCCATGGAATTAATTTTATGCTTACAGTAGGAATACATAGAATGCTTGTGTTTAGCAGAAATGTGCTGTACTTTACTTACGTTTGAAAGGTTTATTTGGGAAGTTAGTATGACGCCTGTGAAACTGAAAAATCAGTTTTCTGTACAAGGGAAAGTACAGTCAAACTTCAGGAGATACCTTAAAACGAGCTTACAAGATTTATTTCCTTTCCATAGGAAGCTGGTACTGATCAGATATGTACTTGTGTTATGATGGCAGTTATAATCCTGCAGTAGTTTCTCTGAAATTCCTGGAACTAGTTTGCAGAAATCAGTATTGGCAGAATCAGCATCAGGCATTCAGCCTTAGAAGGTGACTGTCCTGGGAAGTGTGCACAGATTCACTTCTGACTCTAAAGAACTCAAAAGAACACTCTACTATAAAAATATTAAAATAAATTTTGTTTTTTAAGACAGCTGGTAGCAGTTATATTTTGCTCCAAGGATTTTCTCTATAATGTTCTGGGTACCAAGATGGACTGTAAAGAAACTACAAACTATTTGCAAGCAGATGCATAAAAACTCGTCATCAATGTCACATTCTTTACTTTTCTAAAGCAAATCTGCCACAGATGTGACAGCATAAGGTGACCTAAAAGTGAATGAAGTGAGAAATTTATTACTTAGTAGTCTTAAAAAGCGAGATGGAGTGTGGATAAAATGGGCTCATTACCACATTCAAACTACAGTGAAGTGATTATGTGTTCTTAAATTCAGCTGAGAGAATACAGCAAAACTATTAACAATTTCTTCTCAGAGGCAAAGGCATCTCTTGCTGGTCCTTTTTGGTTTTGGTTTGTTGTTTTTTTTTTTTAAATTAGATCCTTAGACAGAAATCCCTAATATTTCTTCTCACATGTTACACCAGTAGAAAATAGCCTGTGAAGTAAGCACCAGCAGAAGGCTTCTTGGCTCATACACTTCATGGTTAACCATTAATCCCCTATTTGTGATCACTGTATGATAACACTATGTAATTCTCTTGGTAATACTGAGAAACTATATGCTCTGCACACCTTTCATCTTTGTCTACCATCCATTAACTGTAAACTGTAAACTGTAAACTGTAAACTGTAAAGTATTTCAAAATGCAAAAGTCAAACCCAATGAGTTCTTACTGCACCAAAGTCTCTGTAAGAGTGATTTTAAAAGAGCCATAGATGATGAATATTTGAGTCATGCATCATGAAGTAGTATTTATTTATTTTTCTGAGAGCTGTTTAGATTTAGTTCCATATTCTTGTGCAGTTTGTATGTAAAGCAATGCAAACTGGCTGTATGTATTTGTAGGACAGCTGCAACTGGAAGAGAAGGCAAAGATAAAAATCTCCAATATGACAACTGATTAATAAATTATATTTTTTATCTTGAAATTTCTGTCTGTTTTGAGTCAGAATCAATTGTAGTAAATCTGGCTCCGGATTTAAAAGTTTCTCATTATGCATTTTGGCCACACTCAAAAACTTCTAAGAAATTAGAGATTTTTATTTTATCCTATTATCTCAAAACAATAATGCATATATTTTTTTCTTCTCTGCAGTAAAATTTGCAGTTTTAACTATTTATAAGCATATTTTTGTAAATATTGACCAAGAACAATTAATATACTTTTCCCAACCATTAAGGATCATTAAAACTGTGTAGTTGTAAAATCTTGACTAGTAAGGTTTAATGGACAAGCTTGTGCTATTCGACAAACAGTGAAGTGTGGAAAGACCTTAAGCAAAAAAGCAACCAATTTTTCAAGTAATAGCAAATGATCAATGTAAAAAAGCCCCAAACAAACAAATTAACCAACCAAAACAACTTCAAAAGCACAAAACAAAAATCCTAACAACAACAACAACAACAAACCAAAATCACAGAACTCAAAGCCCCTGTGATCTTTTTGTAAAAGAATTTAAATACCCAGAACAAACCAGTGCAGTGTTTCCAGTCACACAGAATAAAAAATAGGAAGTTAAAATCTGGAGAAGCTGAAGGGGAATATCAAGATCAAGATTAGAGAAGCAAAAGATTTTGACAAGAAGAAGAACAGGAAAATCACTCAATTCTAGTAAGTGTAGTGCCAGGAAAATGTTTTAAGGCTGAGTAATGGAAGTGACTGAGGTGAAGTGCAAACTGGACTCTTGACCTAGATCACCTTCAACTCAGCAATAACAGAAGCCATTCAACAGCAAAAATCTCTCACCATAGATATCTGATAAAAACATTTGAGAGCCTTTATCAAATTTCTGAACATCATATCCCTGGAACAACTCGGAAGATTACTACTTGCTGTCAAAACCAATTAAAAATGTCAAGGCTTTACATACAGGTACAGCAAGTACTTTTAAAGGAAACACAATCAGCTTCAGTGGAGTTGGTACCAAACTTCCAGTCTCTCACTTCCCACTTTGATATTTGATTTGTAATAAAATATTTGCTGTGACAGAGTGTGGCATAGTACCAAACAACAAATTAGGAAAGACATTTTGCAGTTTCTCTATTAGCATAGCTTTCAAATGAAGAATCCAACAGCTATTAAACAAAGGACTTTGAAATGCTGCAAACAGCAGAACTAACAATGGTTTATTAAAAAAAAAAAAAAAAAAAGGAAATCTACTGGAAAGTCTAGGACATTCCAATTGAAGGGCTACTTAAAAGCAAAAAACCAGAATTGCCATACCTTAACAGTAACATATTAGTCAAAGAAGTCATTGGGAGAAAAAAATAGCACAAGTTGGAAGTGTACCAACTGCAATGATTTGCTTAAATCACAACTTCATGAATCAACTATTGATCTTCAATTCTAAGTGCATTACTGTCAAGAAGCTAACTCAAGAAACAGACAGGTGTCTAAATGTTTTTGAAAGAAAATGCCTCAGAAAATTACTTCTAAATACATTTTGAAACCTTTCCATTTCTCAGAGTTCAGCACTTTAAGTTATCTGTAAAAGATAGTAAGGATATATAATTATATAATAATTATTCACATTAATAATTAATGTGAAAACATCCTGCTGCATGTTTGCCAGGTTATTAGCAGTCAGCTAATAAGGAACATAACATTTAATAATGGCAACTACATGGCACATCAAATAAAAGACATGCAGAAAATAGATAGCAAAATCCATCGCTAGATAGTAAAAATTTTCTCAGCCTTCCTCTTTAAAACCTAGAAAGAAGCTTTCAAGCCAAAGTTATATTTTTTAATTGGTAAAATTAATAGATTTCACTAGTATTTCATAGTATGTTACAATTATTTCTACTAGTAACACAGGAGAAAACAAAGCCAAAATGAAATAAAACCAAGAGTGTTTTCTTGTAAGAGTCAGCAAAAATGAGTGGGAAGTAGTACAATGACTACTCACTGTTTTGTGCTATCACACTTCCTACTGCTATTGCTTGCATCTGATAATTAATTTTATCTGGTTTGTCCTCCTATAAATTTAAAAAGCTTTAGCTTTAGTATATTTAACTTTTCTAATATAATCCATCCATTTACAGGGATAATAGCATACAAAGTGAATTACTTTTAAAAAGTAAACTTACTCTTTTGCTTAATCTAGCTGTCACATTTCTCAAAAAAAACCCCTCTCACATTTTTTCCTACACATTTGCATATAATTCCAGCAATTAATTTAGATACTTTTTTAATGCTGTTTCCTTACATTTATATTGTTTCCCCCAGGCTAAAAACAACATCTCCCACCCCAAAACCAAAACAACAACAATAACAAAAACACCAAAACAAAAACAAACAAACAAAAAACAGACAACAACAACAAAAACTCAAAAGACAAACAAACAAAAAAAAACCCAACAGCAACAACAACAACAAAAACCAAACCAAAACAAATACAAAAAATCTGAAAAAGAAAAAAAACTTCTATGAAAAGTAAAGTTGAGCAATTTAAAGTCACATTTTTAATGGCAGTCAAGGACAACAGTCTTAAAATCAATTTAAAAATTGCTAATTTTTAAATTCTATTTATTTATTCCTAAACGGAACTTCAACTAAGAAAGCTGTAACATCTTTATGAAATGGGGGGGAAAAAGGCAAAAGCATCTATACAATAGCATTATTCCTTTTGCAGAGCAGTGTCAGTTGTATTGCTCTTCTGCAAGACGTGGGAAGTGTAACAGTTGTTTAATCATGAGGAGTCACAGAATCACAGCAACTATTATTAATGCTACAATCATAATTTTTTTTTCACTTTTCTTTCCTTCTGCAGCACAGAAGGGACTTTGGGGAGCGCACAGGGAACTGCACACATTTGTGAGAGGACATAGAAGTTGCTCAACTTGCAAGAATTGTTCCAAATAGATTGAAGAAGTGAATACTGAATCAATTACATCTATACAAAAAATGGCAAAGGATGGTAAAGTGCATTCTCATACTTCAAATTGTCCACTTCAGTATTATTGCACTCCATATTTAATGGAGTCTGCAATTTATCTCATTGTTACAATTTCACAGTTAACAGGGATAACAAACCCGGTGTGCTACTTTTGACTCTTACATTTTCATAAATGAAAGACAAGTAAAGATAAACTACTGTCTGTCAGGAAACAAAAAGCCCCATGGCAACAAGAAAGCAAACACACACTCTACTTTCACAGCCAAAAACCAGATTACCTGTGTGTTTGTAAATTAGGAATGTTTTGTCAATGTCTAAACTTATGTTAATGAGTATTAATGATGTGCTATATTGCCTTTCACCTAGGAGAGTGTTATGATCTAGTGCTTAAGGATGCCTCTGCCCAAATTAAGAAGCAAAAAAGACTATATGCCAAAGGCAATGGTACACAATTTTTTTAACAGCAAATGATAGGTGAAGAAAGCAAGAAATAGGAAAGAGAGGAGGGTGGGGTGAGGTGAAGGAAAGACAGATTAAGCAGAAACATAATCACCATCACTGTGGATCCAGTGCTGCCCTGTTCATCCACTTCTTCTGGTCTACTCAGTAGTGGGGGTGTCCACAAAACACAGAGCTCAATGGGTTCATACATATTCAGGTATATGTGGGAACACCAAGCATATTCCCTGTGGGTAGATATTTGGGCTTCAGTGGCAGATTTTGGCAGATTTTATACACTTTGCCATAGTAGGCAAAAACCTTTGGTGATCTTAACAGTGTTTAAGACAATTATGAGAGGCAGATAGAAATTGAATTGTTTTTCTAAGTTGTCTCAAAGATAGTTCCAAAGAGTAATATGATGTTCTGTCTTTCCTAAAAGAAATTTCAGTCTATTAGTTGCCATTCTTCACTAAATTGAGTATAAAAAGAGGTGAGAAGGGAATACTTTATTGAAAATGACTGTCAAGAATATTGTGCAGCTAGGCTCAGAGAAAGATTATCATCCATTATATTTCTGAATCTGAGAAATGTTTTTCCATAGTCTGTATGTGAGAGAACTTAATTTAAGCTTTCTTAGGTCCAAAAGAAGGAGTCAGACAGCATAGGCCAAGTCTGAGATGTATCTGTTAATGATGAAATACAGCTTTGGTTTCGTGGAAGACTGACCCTATAATAAACTTGGTGAGCCTAACGCTGCAGCCTGGCATGCAGTCATATCTGCTTCCTATCTGTAGAAGTTCTTAGCACATAAAATAAGATGGGCAAAGATCTGAGATGAGAACAGATGCACAAACAGCTCATAGCCCTTTGCCTATCCCAACTGCCACAACAGAAAGCTGCAAAAAAAGTGAATTGATTACTTTTCCTAGGTGAGTGAAGCAAGGCCTGCTTACAAAAAGTTAACTATCAGAGGCTTTAGATATCTATTTGCTATCATTTTTCCTCAAGAGGCAAAATTGCTCAACAAGAGTATAAGGAGTATTGCCACCACTTGAGCATTTTCCTCAGTGTTGCCAACTAGTAACAATTCTGAGATCTGTGAGATAAAACCAGGTAAGAGAATTATGGCAAAATATTTTTTCCTGAGTGTGGTTTTGGAAAACTCCACTAGTCTTCTCTCAGTGTCACTGTTGAAAACACTCAAGCCTTCAAAGATGCAATTATCTATCAACAGTGTCAAAGAAGGTGACTACAAACTCTAGACAATTAAAGGCATTAAATTACATTAATTAGCGTTTTCCTGTTTGGGAATAAGAGACTGTATTCCTTCCATACATAGCTGCCATATATATATGTGTGTGTGTGTACATATTTATATATAAAACATAAGAAGGAAATTCAGCACAGAACAAATGGGGACAACTGGAAATTCTTAGGGCATCACTATATACATTGAAGGTATTTCATGACATGCTACTCAGCCACAGAGACTATACTTGCTGAACACATTCTTGCTTTTACCTCTGATGACATACATTTCATACTAAGACAAATGAAATTATATTTAGGCAATCTGTAATTTTAAATTATCTTTCATTGTCCTTCCAACAAAGGGATTATCTGTTGGAAAAATTTATTGAAATTGGCCTCAAAAAAGAAGTATATCAGTGTTGACATTTCACTTACTCTTGTTTTTTACTTCAGCTTCCTTATTCTTGATCTAGACTATTAAATAGATATTTTTCAGAAAAAAAAGCAGTTAATAATATTAATTGTAGAGACCTACAAATCGTTTATTGAGTTAGGAATGGCTGGTCTAAATCAATACTGCTGCATTAATCTCAGCCAAAATACATACATTTTCTGTCTGGTTACCTTCAGCCCACTATGACAATCATGATGGTAAATCAGATATGTATTCCCGGTAAAACAGGGTATGTCAGAATATATAATCTTTTTGAGGTTTCAAAAAAGGCCATAAGACAAATTATGAAACATAAAGAATCTACAGAAACTGTAATAAAACAATATATTTGTTGCTTTTTCTATATCTGAAGTATTCCCTTACACATAACTCTCATATTACAGTTTTAATAATTTATTTTCACCTATCAAACTTCTTATCATAAAAGCATTTGAAGATTTTAGCAATATATGTAAAATATATATAAAGACCCAGATAAGGACATAAAAACCTGAAGTGCCAAGCATTTATAAGGTAATTGTCATGAATATGTTACAAAGGATAGCACAGAAGTACGAAAAAAGATGGGCATAAAAATGGTGTGGCTGTGTTAGATGTATCTTCCTAAGGACTTTTCTGGGAGTAAAGGCAACAGTATGTTTATATTTTATAACTTAGCTATCTCTTAAGTATTTGTGTCAATCAAGTTTCCCCTGAGCATTTTTTAATGCCTTTGGTCAGTTTTAGACAAACATGACACAAGTATCAATGATAACGGCTCTTGAAGATGCACATAAAATAGAGCAAAGAAGAGAAAACAAATCAGTGTTTCAGTGACTCACTGTCAGGATACAACATGAATGCAGTTTGTCTCTAGAAAGTAAAAACATAGAGAAAATTTACCATTATAGGACAAATTTTGATATGAATGCCTCTAATCCAAGACACAGAATAATGCAAATATGAAACTGAAACCATAGAAAATAGTGATTTACTGCTCATGGAGCTAGATGTTTTAGAAATACGGAAATTCTGAAGATGTCTTGGATAGAAGACACTTTACAGAGAACTTAGAGGTCCCCTGAAAAGAGTTTGTTTCCAGTTTATGTCCAAAAGTCTCTGAAGTTGATTGAGAACATGCTTGATCTGATAATTCAGCATCAACAAGTTTTGTTCAGGAAAACATGCATTTCTTCTGTCTTCTTATTTTAGTGATAAAAGCCTACAGATAACATGAGTCATATTGATTTACACTACACATTTCACCCAGTGCTGGAAAAGAAGTTACTTGAAGTGTTTCATTAAATAAATGTTATCGGTTTCTTCCTTGTTGCTGCCTTTCAGAGACATTATAATGCCATCAAATATGAAAAGTGATTTCTCTGCTGTCAAAATAGTCCAGAATTCAGAACAAGATAAAATTTGTACCCAATGCAAGCTTCGTCATTTTATCCCATATTTGCTTTTACAAATATTTGCAAAGAACAAAAACTGTTATGTCTCCTGCATTTTCTAACAGTTTCATTTACACTATTCACTAACAGAAAAATAATACCACATTAAAAAGACTCTTGAATTAAGTTGTCTGCCAAAGCAAACACTGCGGTCTTAAGACATTTGAAATAAGTCTTCACACTGCATTCTATAGTTACAACAGATTGAGCAATAGAGTTTAAGAGGAAATGAATGTAACAAACATTTCCAAAAGCCAAGTCCTGAAGAAAGCTGTGAAATGTCATCATTCAGTTCACCTCAGAAGACAAAGAAAACCCAGACCTTTGATGACCCCTGCTGAATAAACTAAGCACTGCATTTAAATTATAAGTCAAATGTACTTGGAAGAATAATCCAATGCTCAGTATCATCAAATAACCAAATAAAATCTTTTTATTTTTTTAAAAAGGACTCATTCTTTCATGACATTCCAAATAAAGCAGCTCTTCTGCAGCTGGACTTGCATCAAACCTGAGAGATGTACAAGATAGTATAGTATCTTAAACAGGTTTAATCTAATTAACTACAATTCTGCCTCCATTAACAAAAAAAAAAAAAAAAAAAAAAAGAAGTCCAGCTATCAGATGAAAATTATTTTACTGTACAAATGTTATATTTCTTTCCAGAGAAGAGGAACTTTAAACAGTACAGCAATCACAAGGAGAATCCAGACACCTCCTGCACTGTCTGACATTGCTTAGGGCACTGAGGAAGTTCTGGCTGTTCCTTTCTTTCCACAACAGCGGTTTCTGTAAACACTCTGTGCTAAGCCAATGTTAAGTTCCTCCTTTTGGAGTCATGTATTGATGATGGGAAGCCCTTCATCAAGCCAACTCAGTGATTCTTCCTCAGTGCACTTCTCTGGACTATAGTTAAGGGCAACATAGAGTTAGAGAGTTATTTTTCTCTTTTACTTTAAATACACCAATTCCTTCAATGATTATGGTAACACACAACATAAACTCCTCTACAAAAGGACAGCATGATGTAGGTTGTTGCATCACAACAGCCACAGAAAACATCTGGAATTTTTTACACTGTGTCCCAAATGTTAAACTAATTTTTTAATATTTTTTAAAGAAAGAAGCTGGAATTTGTGAATTGATTGCATACAACTGTTATTTCATTATGGGAATGCACATAAAGTAGAAAGTGTCTAACCTAGACATATGTGTAAAAATTATGTCTGTTTTATAGGTAAGATTAATAAGTTATGACAGGCAAGCAATATATGTACAATACAGGCCAGCTGTAGACACCTCTCCAGCATTCCTGGTCTTCTGGCAGTGAAATCTAGCACGTGTTGGAGACACAACAGAACTACAAACTTAGAGCTGAAGTGAGACAGTTTTACAATCCAATGAAAGGGGAAGCACTAAATCACCAGAGTTTAGACATAGCGCTTCTATTTATTAGTTATAAAATTTATCAATAAAATTCAAACTATGAAACAGACAAGAATTTCTTAGTGTGGCGTAATATTTTTGCAGAGTTTCATACATGGTTTAAATTCCCCATCTTTGTCTTCTCAATCATGTTAAGACTCTGCCTAACAAAGCCAGACAAATTTATTTCTCACCAGAAATTTCAGAAATGTTACAGAAAACAAAGTATTTATTGGAAAATAATGAGATTAATAATTAATTTTTTAGAAAAGCAGGACCTGGGAAAATTGAAAGATCACTGCAAAAAGTCTGGAAAACACTGTTTTCTCCCACCCAGCAGCTCTTTACAACAGAAGGAATGGAGGCAGAGATGGGAAAGTGACCATCCCTAAAATGGCAAGACAAAAGCATGTTCCCTTTTAACTCTGCTGAACCACAGAAAGGGGAGTCAGGACAATAAGCTTCCCACATTTCTTTAGGAAGATGGGTTTGCTTTGCACACTTTTAGGCATTCAAAGGAGGGCATCTCTAGAGAACATAAGAATCTTTTATTACTTCAAAACTTACTAAAATACAGCATTTTGTCTCTGTTCTAAACAAAAATGGTGTCAGATTCAAAAAAACATGGCATCAAAAAATTAACACTCAACCCAGCTACAAACATAAAAGAAACTTTTCTCCATCAGCCTAATCTGCCAACTTTCATTAACCATCTTGTGTCCTTCAGTTTTGAGGGACAATTCAAAGACAGCCTGTGATATTATAAATGTATCTTGGACTGTCACTTGACATTTTAGGTTATAGCTAAATGTGATCCAACACAATGTGTGAAAGTGTCACAAGAAAAACCTGCCACTGTTCTGATGAACAAATCAATAACATAATATGGAGGATGAAGAAACCTCTTGTCACATTTAATGGTTGTTTTTTCAACCTGAATCAGTACATTACATAACTGAAAGCACTGACCTAATAGCTAGCAGTGGTAGCAACATAATGAAAGGGGAAAATAAGGGCTCCAGGAAAGTACCTTTTCAGTCAAACCACTAAACTGTGTTATCATCTGGTCAGTGGTTTAGGATACAGATACACCACAGAGAATATGCAATCTGCATAATTAATTTACATTGCTAGATAGTGGGTCACCTGTGGATGCTTGTGAAATCATTGAAAATACAAACCTTTGCAGTTTTTCTCTACTAGTAGAAAAAGGTAAAACACTTCTAGACACATACATAGGAAAAAGGTGAGTGATCCAACCAGTTCTCATTGCTGTCCTCATCAAAATATTTCACATTTTAATTAGATAAGCATTGCAGCCCAATGCCATGAAGTAAGGCCTTAAAGACTGGGTAACCCTGAACAATAAAGACATATATTTAGATTTGTATCTATATTATGTCCATACAAAAATTTTCTTCATGCACCAAATACACTGTGGTCTTTCATATAGACTGTTATACAAACCAAAAACTGTTTTGAGTTTTTGTGAGAAACAATTTGATGCTTCTAGCAAGACGATTTATTATTATCTGATTGCTCAGTGAGGCAGCCATTACCCTGAATAGATGCTAGGCCTCTCTTACAGCTAGAAAGAGTTTTTTTGTTATAACCTGACAGTAGGTTTATTGAATTAAATGCGTCTAAATACAAGCTATTTGTGTTAGTTCATATGGCTTGTGTAAATCAGTTTTAGTTTTTTCCTTTGCAGCCTACTGCGAAAAGAATAATAGTGTTACCTGAATTTCTTTTATATTGTGCTCTTTTCTGTGAGGAAAGTAGAATGCAATATTTCAATCAAATAGACAATTCCTTTCTCTGAAACTTCTAGAGAATCAAAAGTGACACAAACATTATTTTTGTACATGGAGATCTACTTACCTTACTAATTGCCAGACCTCAGGGCAGTATGAAGATTGTGTAGGTGTAAGAAGTTTCTCCACCTGATCTCACAAACTGAAAGGGACACTGTTGGGCTAAAACCTGTATTTAAAAATATCTTTTATAAAAAACTTCCATGAAAAAATCCCTTTGATGTGAACCATTTCTGACGGGTCTCTTTTTTCCTTTTTTGTTCAATTATAACAATAAAAGCAGACTGTCACAGTTAAGACAGACACACGACACAACACTTGAGGGTCATGCGACAGCAGCCGGTTTCTACGGGGCGCAGTTCCCTTCCAACAGTGACTGAGCCCATGCAGTTGGTCTAGACCGGCTGCATTATATAACCATTAGTTACATAATCAGTTATTTAATTATAACTAGGGTTATAAGGCCTCCAGGCCAGCTGTTAGCCACCACAGTAGACAGTGCAGACTCATTTTAAGGTGCATTCTTTTTAACATGCTGTCTCATGGTAATACGATATTGTAGCATTGAGCTGAAATCTCCGGCAGGAATATGCTTAACTTTTGATGCACTCTACTGTACAAATGTTTACAAACATTTTAAAACATTAAATATGACTTACCATTAATCCTCAAATGTTAATGCATTTTTGTTGCAAGTGTCATTGATTACCTGTTAAACAAAGAGATTCTCCTTTTCACTATTGTGATGTATTTCATCACAATTTACTACCCTAATCCTCCTCCTTATTGTTACCAGTTTCCCCTGTTGAATGTATAACACTTGAGCAGAGTTAAAAAGGACAAGAAATTGTTACTGAAAAATAGAGCAATTAGAGGTTTGCTTCAGTAGCTGCTTTTACTACCCAAAATTACTTAATGTGTTTTCCCTTCTTCCTCTTTTTCAAAGCTTGCCCTTGCTCTCTCTCATGCCTTTTTTAAAGTATCACCTAAATAACAATAAGGTTCTGACAAGACAAATGCACAACGCAGCTAAACAAATTTTGAGATATCATGATAAGATCATGATGATGGGTTGCTTTTTTTTCCCTTTTTGTCACCTGCAACATTCTATTTGCAGTTCCAGAACAAAATCATAAGTCAGCTGCAAATTATTCCAAACAGATACAGTGGATCTGCATATGCCAAGCAATACAGTTTCCTATGATGAAGTTACTGCTCACACAGCAGACACTTTAAAACTCTCATGCACCATTCTTGAAATACAGATAATAAATGCTCTTGTAGCTCTCTAGGATACTGTTATTATATCCACCAGTGAGAGATCAAGTATGTGTTTTTATATAATGCATGCCAAATTTCCAGTCAGTGACTTCTACACATTACCTACATGTTTTTTTCAGAAATTAACTTTGAAATTTGATTCAATTTTTTTCTGAAGAAAGAAATTCCAGAGATGCAGAGCAATATTCTAGATAGATGTTTATTTTTAGGGTTGGATAAGGTCTTGAGCAACCTGGTTGATTGGAAGGTGTCATGGCAGGGACACAGGGACCAGATGATCTTTAAGGCCCCTTCCAACCCTTAACATTCTATGATTCCATGATTTTGTGATTTGGAAAAAGATCTGGATTCAATCTTAAACCTGCATAAATAATTCAGTATAAATAACAGTGCTTTAAAATGCCAGTTGCTACCATTCAGGTTCATTTTCATGAAGTGTAAATCTCCAAATATATGGGAGACTGTAAGTGTAGTCTGAGAATTCACTACAGGTTATAGACTGAAGAATGACTCAGATGCTGTAAAATCACTGATTTACATTTATCAGTGTTAATTTTTATAAATTTGGCCTGCAAAAGGACAAAAGAATGAGAGGATGTGAAAACTGAAAGTGCATCTCAGGGGCCAGACTAAACCCCTTGTCTGAACCTCCCAATAAAAATATTTTATCAATGGAAAAGTAATATCCTACGTTTTAAGGAAAAAAGCTAACCAAACCAAGACAAGAATTTTTCTAAAGGCCAAAAGTGAAGTAGAAAAAGCCTCTCAGAGTCAAGAGTAGTATATAAGACAGCAATGATATACTAGTACGATTGCTTTGTTTCACCCTGCATAGAATACAACTGGACCACCAAACACCATTTTTTCTTTAAGAATAATGAAAATTTAATTCTTCATTCTTGTTTGTCTTTCCTCTGGTCTCCCTTGAAGGAAAAGGGCCCCCTTAACGTAGACATTCTTACTGGGAAGGAATCACCCCATGAATTAACAAGGCTCGAGCAGAAAGGCGCAGGAGGAACAAGGGCCAGCAGTGAGTGTCGCTGTGCCCCGCCAGAGTCACTGGGAGCGCTGCCAGCGGGACACGGAGGGATCGCGGCCTCTCCCTGCCCCGCGAGGCCACACCTGGAGCGCCGGGCCCAGCTCTGCGCTCTGCAGCCGGAGGGATGAGGAGCTGCGGGGAGAGCCCGGGGAAGGGCCACGAACACCGTGAGGGAACTGGAGCGTCTCCCGTGAGGGAAAGATGGCTGGGACAGCTCAGCCTGGAGAAGATGCAGCAGCACGAGACTCAGCCCAGGACCTGACCAACTGGGGGGTTTAAGGCCACCAAAAGATGTCGGACACGCTGTGCAGTGGGGTCTTTCCCGCCTGGGCTGTTTGTTGTGCTCAGCAGGCAACAGCCGGGAGCAAGAGGCTCCTGTGCTGGCACACCTGGCCCAGTGCGCGGCCTTCAGCAGGACCCAGCCCTGCACTGGCAGTGCCCCCCAGCACCGCTGAGGGCTCCCAGCGCCTTCCTGCGTCCCCGACCGGTCCTGCAGGTGCCCTGTGCCGGCCGAGCCCCACCGGCTGGCGGCAGCACCGGTAGGGACATTTCTCCTGGAATGGGGACAGCGCGCCTGAGGGGAACGGAGGGGGAGGCACCTGAGGAAGGGCACCTGAGGGGCTGCTCGGTCACTTTCCAGTAAAGCCTGCTTTCCCTGCAAGGAGAGAGGCCCCGTCCCCCTCTCTGCCCCACACCGAGACCCTTCGGGAGGCCTCTCTCTGCCCCCGCTCTGGGCCCTTCTCTGCTGCCGGCGCCACAGCCGCTCGGGCCGTCTCTCAGCGGCCCATGGCGCGCGGTGCCGAGGAGGCTCTGCAGGAGAGCGGCTCAGCCGCGCCCGCCGCCTCGGGCGGGGGCCAGGGGGAGCCAGCGGCAGCCGGGCTCTGCCCCATCTGCCTGGGCGACCTGGACAACGCGGCCCACGTGGGCACCTGCCTGCACACCTTCTGCTTCGCCTGCATCCGGCAGTGGGCTGCCGTGCGCGCCGCCTGCCCGCTCTGCCGGCAGCGCTTCGGCCGCATCCTGCACACGGTCAGGGCGGACGACGACTACCAGGAGTACGAGCTCGGCCCGTCCGGCTGCCAGCAGAGCGCCGCGGCCGGGCACAGCGTGCGCGGCACATCCCCGCACTGGCGCTACCGGCTGCGCCCGCGGCCCCGCCGCGATCCCCCTGCCCGGAGACGGGGGCGGCCGCCGAGGGACCGCGACGGAGCTCCGGGGAGCTCCGCCGCCTCCGCCCCGTAAGGCGGCACGGCAGCGCTCGGCCGGCCCCGCCGCTGGGCCCCATCCCCTCGCACTGCCGGGGGCGCGGCTCTCGCCTCCTGCTCTGGGAACGAACGTCCAGAGGCTTTCGGAGCACGAGGCTCTCACAACCCCTTGCTAAATTGCAAGTGAATACAGTTATTAGGCGGAGGTGTTATTTTATCTCTGTCTCTCTTTTTCATTCCTATTATTCTTAGTCATAATAGTATTGTTATTTTTTAAATTATTAAAGTGCTCTTATCTCAATCCAAAAGGTTTATTCTTTTCTTTCCAATACTCCTCCCCAGTGGGGAGGGGGTGGTAAGTGGGTGCCTGGATCTTGGTTGCTGGTTCGGGTTCTCCACTTCATTTTGCTGGTGCTGAAAAACCATTGGCTTTGTGAACGCCGAACAAAGATCCAGAAGCTTTTCAGAGCATGATTCTCTCAAAACCAAGAAAACCTTGCAGTGCTAGGGCAGGCCCACAGACTCTTACCCCACATCCCACAAGGGTCCCCAGCCCTGCTGGCAGAGTTCCCACAGCAGTGAGGCCCCTGGGATGCACTCCTGTGGGATCCATCTCCACTTGGCAGGGGCTGGGGGGCCTGGGGACACCAACATGCAAGCAGCACTGGTGGTGTGCCCTGTGCCCAAAAGGCAAAGAGGCTCCTGGTGGGGCACTGGGAGTGCTGCCAGCAGGACAGGGAGGGAGGGATTCCACCCTCCCCATCCTCTTCTCTGCCCGAAGAAATGTACAAAATTCCATGCAAACACAAGATGAAACTTTTTACTGTAGCAATGGTCATAGACTGGGATACTGTTGAATAAGTTGTCTGTACATTTAATTGCCATCTTTGGCCTTCAGTACCTTGGAAGCAGGAGGTAATCTTCCCTCTGCCTGCTCCCTAGGTACTTGGTTGTGCAGAATTAACCAATCAAAATAAGGCAGGAACCAACTACTGGGCCTCTTACACTTCTAACAACAGCTGTGATGAAGTTATCACTAATTGTAATTAGATTATCTTCTTTAAAAATGTGGATGAAAAATGCATTAAAACATAGTATTAAGCCAAATTACAGTTCTTTGATGGTGTGTTGTCTCTAAGTCAATATTGTTCAGCCTATGTATCTAATCCTGTGTGGGACTCAGCACAAGGTCATGTCTTTACTTTGCAGAAAAATCCAGAAACTGACCCATCCAGATCTACCTTTCAAAGTCACTTTAATGATACTATATCTGGGCAGAAAAACTTTGCATTAAAATTAACACAGGTTTTTGTCCTTTAGACAAGTAAAATAGTATTTCTGTTTTAAATCCACTCTAATGCACTCACATAATTTGATACTATTTTCAAGTTTAAAATAGCCAGTGATCTCTGGCTAGGTATGAGGACCCAAAACTAATTTCCTTCAAGTGTATCTTATGAAGCATCAGAAGAGGAAAAAAAAAAAATTGTTTGAAGTTTTTTGTTTTGTTTTGTTTTGTTTTAAATGGGAACCCCTCTATAGTTAAAAGATCAGGAGAAGGCATGAAAGATTAAGTGGAAGATGAGATAATAGACAAGATAATTGCAGAGCATTAAAGAACCAGGGATTTATTTTTAAGACATTCAACCTCTATTTAGAAAAGCTCTTTGTTAACCTTTGTAAATCTAGAAATAATTACCCTAATATGTTGGACACTAATGGGACTAATGGTGTTAAAGCTTCATGATTTCCTATTCCAAAGCAACCCGAACAGTAACTGGCCACAGAGTGTTTCCGCAGCACAAATAGAAGATAACAAGACTAGAGGAGTCATAGTGCAGCAAAACCTCAATATGCCACAAAAAAGAGATTTGTAGTGCTCTGTACGTGCGGAGTGGGAAGTGATGAATCCTGAAGTTTCTCACTCAGGTACCATGCACAGGGAAGTTGAAGACACTTCCCCTCACAAGCTGCTCTCAAGCACCATTTTGCTTCTGTGGCACCAGAAGGGTCATGCTAATTCAGGGTGAGAGCTGAGGGTGTGAAAGGCAAGTGGACAGTTCCCTGAAATGGAACTGCACTAGTCTGATAGGGATAAAAACAAAAGCAAATATAAATCTGTGCTTTTAAGTTTACAGGCAAGCAGATGTGCATCTTAGCAAAGAAACAGAGAACAAGTTTCTGTACTGGTTTGGTCTTGAGCCTGCAGAGCTGTCTTGAGATTCTCCTGGTTTTATTCCTCCTTTCTGAGACAATGAATAAAGAAAAAAATGTTGCCTATTGTCAAAGACATCTTCATGCCTTCTAGTGCTATTACACTTCTCTAATTATCTTTTCAAGAAACTTCTAGACTCTTCTAGACTCTTTCCTATTCTCTGTGTTGTTATAGAAAAGCCTAAGAAAGTGCTTTCCTCCTATATTTTTCATCTTATCAGATTAATAAAATGAAATGTATACTTAAATTATGATTTTTTAAAAATATATATGGAGAGGTACATGTATACATCTATATATATATCTACATACAGCTGCTTGTAGATACAAGTACATATATGTATATATATTACACAAAACTATAAATACTTATGCTTGACTAAACACTATAGATTGCAACCACCACAATACATGAGATGAACTGTTTACCTTCTGTTAATAGATGCCTGAAATGGCACCAAAATATAAACACCGTTTAATTCAAATTTTAAAGCTATGACTGACAAAAAACAATTCTACTGAGGTTTTTGAAGATGCTCTTAGTTTTATCATTACACTTACAATAGAGATTATTTAGGCTTAGATGGTCAGTGAAAGCTGTCTCTAACCATAAGGAAGTATGTGAAAATGTTTATTTGTTTGTACAAGTAACAGGCAACAAAGACTACTTCTATAGACAGATTAGAGGAAGAAGCTGAATTCTTGAGGGCGAGGGAGTAAAACATGGGAGGTAAGACTAAAAGGAGACATAAAAACGAAAATCAATACTTTATGGTTGGTGAAAGAGAAATTTCCAGAGTGCAGCAATGTATGGTAGGTAATGAAAACCACAGTTTACTGGAAGTATGTTTGTATTAGCATGCTGAAGAGCTGCAAGTGAAACATTTGGCTTTGCTCAGAGATAAAAGAGTGTTAATATAATTACAGTTGAAAATTAAGATGGCAGCTGAGCCCTGAAAGTAATTTTTTATTTGTGTGGATAGATTAGAAAGGCCCTACCTCAGATTTCATTCAGGAAGTGTATACAAGAGTTCATTATGGCAAGAATTTGGGGAACTAGGCATAATGCTGTGTTAAGATGATGCTACATTATACACTTGAATAGCAGTCAGTGTGATCATTTGTTCAACAGGAAATAAAATGTGCATAAAGAAGGGCTTCTCTTCTGAAAAGCTTCAATAATAGAAAAAAAATTAGAATTTCCATGGCAACAACCAACAATCTTACATGCCAAAATGGAAAAAATAAAACAGGGAAACAAAACAGAAAATCAATAAAAAATTTAAGCAATTATAAACTACTCACTTTAGAGTCTGATTCTTTACCATGTATTTCAAATATGATTTCATATTAAACAAACTATTTTCATGCTGTTGGTAGTTTAAAGATCATCAAGGAACTAAGTCCTGGCAAAGTGGATGTAAACAATAAAACCATAAAATCCTATGTCTTTTGTAGTGAGGAGAGAGGAGAAAACAAAATAAAATGGATTTTTACAAAACTATGCAGAAATAAGTTTTATACTCTCACTTTCTTAACATGCCATAAAATAACTCATAGACTGTGAATTTAAGAGTCTTTTAGTCTCCATTCTTTCCCTGTGCTAAATTTACACCAATTTCAGGAATTTCTCAGTAGTTAATGATGTAATGATGTACTACCCTGAGTCTTTTTGAAGTCATTAAATGAAACTGCTGTGGACAATAGACTACTGTCCTAATTTTCATTACAGTCCCTAGCAAGGGGTCTACATTTTCTACTGAAGCAGTATCTTTTAGGGCTCAGTGGACCTACAGTAACTTATCTCATACTGTGACTTCATAATAACAGAATATAAGCCAACAGCAAAATTCAAGTTCTCAAGACAGAAGAGGAAATAATTAGTAGGATTGCACAAGAGAGGATGAGGATGAAGAACTGGAAGAGATATGAGGCACAAACCAAATGAAAAAGAAATATGAGGGTATTCATTTTTCATAAAATAATGTGTCTTGGAAAACGTGCTAATAATCATATCTTTTATTCATATAACAGGGAATTTTTAGAGGTCTGCAGAAAGGTTTTCTGTGTCCATCAAAAACTAGTGACACAATTTGGTAAGCCTTGGTAAAAAACACTAATAAAACTATACCCCTATATTGTTGAGCAGTAGTGTTAGCAGACTCTATGCAGAGAACTTCTCTGGGAAGGAGTAAAACTTTATTTTACATCTAGCTTCATGCTTTTTTACATCATTTTGGTGATGTACCTGTCTATCATCAATCTTCCTTTCTAGCACGCTCTTTTTTTCCCTTGTTTCTTAACTGGGATCCTTTCTGAAATTATTCTGAATATGAGTCTTGCACCTGTGAAGCTGCTTTAAAAACTTGGAAATAGCCAATGCTGTCTTACTCATTTGAAAATGAAGACCTTAACTCGGTTAACTTAATACATTCAGTTAATAAAGTGGTAAAAATTCATTACAGATGAGTTTCAACACAGTTATGTTTAATCACCTGACAAACAATGGAGCAAATTGTTTTGCTTCTGAGAGCTGTCATATGCAGCTCCGGAAGCTTTACATTTACAACACGTGTAATGTGTCTTTGAAAAGAGATAGAACTACATCTGCAGTGGTAACAGAGAGATCCTAAGGGTCATTTTTGTATTGTTGAAATACTTCTGACCTTGGGCCACAATGAGTTCCTCTTGTGCTGAGTACTTAGTAAGTTGTATTCTAGCATGATAATGAAATAATGCACATAAAGCTACTCAGCAAAGAAACATCAGACATAATGAATGGAAGTCTTGTGTTAAAGAATAGTTTGGACCGTAGGTTCTGAGGCAGAGTTGTTTTATTTCAGCTAGAGCTGTGTACCTTTGGAGAGGCAGTAACCTATGTCTCTGAGGCTCAGAAACAAGAGTTCTCTTCCAAACTTGATTTTCAATAGCAGCCTAAGTGGACCACTTGCATGCTAGCCTGACAATGTTTGTGATACTTCTCTGGTGGAAGTGCTGATGTATTTACCTCTTTGCTGTTAAAATTAGCACACCTAACTGCCACTGAAATACTAAATGCAGGCAAAACAGCTTTTTCTGGGATCTGAGAGATGTCAGTTTCTGCGTCAACACTCCATCATTTCTCAGATACTGGCTGAAGCTACTCACTCAGTAAATGAGTAGCTCCTAGTGAAGCCCTCAGGCACCTGTCCTCAAGCTTTAGAGCAGTTTGTAATTTTTATATTCATATATAGATTCAGTCTGAAAACCAATATTTTTCTTCATGTAACTAGGCATTATTCTAGTGATAAACTCCTCATATTAGTTTTTACAGTCAGGCATTACTGGTTTTTTCAGCTAATATTTACAATGCCAAATCTGCCACTGAGGTACTCTTTTTTTTCTGCCTTTGCATGCCTTCACTGTAGCAAGCAAGGTTCTCTTGCAAGTTGTGGTTAATTTTTCACTACAAGTTGTTTGTAGTTGACTAGCCATCTACTGGAAATGTTAAGGGACTGACTGACCAGTGTTTATCACTAACACTGGATAGGCTAATTTTCACTTTTGTAAATGTGAATCAAACTAGGGAAAAAAGCCTGATTAGTGAAAGGGAGTACGCAGGCAACAAAGTCAGCAAAGCAAGCTTGTTTGACTTAGAAGTTTACTTTTTCTAAGTGAGTCAATTAAGCCAAATTATTCAAAATTCTGCAAAATCTGGGGGCAAAATTGTGCCATATAGAATTTTTTAAAAAATTAATTCTTATAAGAATCTGGTATGTGTGTGTATTTGACATCTTCTCAGGAAAAGCAGAATAAAGGTTGTGTAAATTAATTTCCCATCCACTCAGTCAGTAGAAATCAGGTCAGCTCTACTTACGGCTGCATTAGCATTCTGATCAAGCTCACTTCACTCACATTTCCACCCAAACATCTCATTACAGCAGTCAGTCTAGGCTGTTCAGGGCACAACAGATACTTTCATCTTTTCCACATCTGGCCACTTGAAAGGTGTGGTTTTAGTTTCTCTGACTTGTACTAAAGGAGTCAGAAGCAATCTTTGTGATGTCATGGACCAAGTTTTGCTCAGAAGGTGTGAGTCATCCACTTCCAAATTTTGATACTGTCCAAGTCAAGTGCTATTTGCCTCAGTGGCATTGACCATGCATTAGGTATTGTCTCGAAAAAAAACCCTGATGTACTAAGTACAGTAATGCTGCATCAGAAACAAACATGACAAAAGTTTGCCTTTTCTTGAAAAATCCTTTGAAAATCCTTTGAGAACTAATATGCTCTAGGTTATAAAGATAAATATTTGAACATCTTCAAGACAAAAAAATATTAGATTATCAAAAGTAAAGAGGTAGACATGCTGTTTCAGGAGAGATCATAGTTAAAGTCAAATTGATATCTCATTTAAAGCGTGCTACAGTACTGCTTTAGAAAGATCTCATACTATCAGAAAGTCATGTTTTAAGCAGTTGAATCTACAGAATGATTGAGATATCCTAACAGAGAAAATACACCTCATGTTGACTGCTGGCTTTAGAGCTCAGAACTTAGTTGTCAGTATTTTGGGAATAGCATTTCCACTGGGAAATGAGGTTAGATGCCACTTTTAAGTAATCTCTCCACCCTTTAAAAAGCAGATGGACAGAAATGTCAGTAGGTGGAGCTCCCTTTCCTGCAGCCAATAGAGATATTTCTCTGCAGAAATTGCATTTGCAGGCACCCAGTCAGCTTTTCCCAGTCCCTGGCAGATGGTACTTGAACAAATCATGAACATGCAAGAATGCAGCTTTTTTACATCATGTTACCAAAGTGCACAAGTCAGGAGAAGATTGAACACAGAACTGACAATGTTTGTCAGCACAAGCTGTTTATTTTTTCTTCCTTTTTTTTCTTCCTGAGTCATGATGAATTATTTTACAGTGATACGCTTTTCCTCCAGAGCATCTTGTTCACAACAGTGAAACACCCTATAATTCATGCTTGGACTGAAGGTAATGCTAATGTAAATATGTCTGTTTTCATCATCTTCAGTGCTGATGTACATGAAGTACATCTTCACAGATGATAATCAGGCTGACAGCTTTTTCTTCCATTATTGTTCTGGTGAAATAAATATGCAGTTCATCTATTTATTACTAAAGAGTAGTTCCACTTCATCTCTCAGCTTGAAACTGTACAGTGTAACGAGGGCTGTGATCAATGCATTGTCTTTATTTTAAAAAGGGGATTCATGAATCTGATTAACTGAAAGAATGTGGCATAAAAGTTTCTGAGAATCACTTATATGAGGTGAAGAATAATCATGGTACAAATTTATGATACATGTCTGAACATTGGCTTGTTTCATATGAAGAATTTAATGTTTGCTTTATTTCTGAGGCTTTGAGTAAGTATGGCAAGGAAGGTTGTCTGACCACCATCTTCAAGTTGACTTTGCTGGGTAAGTATGGTTCATTTTTTTCACATGGCAGGACACAAGCCAAAACAGTAATATTAAAATGCGTAATTTTGCTTGTGAATGAAGAGTTAATGCTGACCTAATAGACATAGATATCACATTAAAATCAGCTCCTCTGGATGTTTACAAAGCACACAGAACATACGTCATCTTCTGATTTTATGCATCTCCATATGGCCTTCTTCAGCAACCTAATTTCCAGTCTTTTCTCCAATAAAAAAATACATTAAAAAACTCAGGGAGGCTGATTAGCACATATATCTCCAGGTGATATGCTGCACAAAGGGTCTGTCAAAATCTTTGAAGTTAAGAGCAAAATGCAAAAAAAATGTTTATTTTGTGGTTATGGGGAACAAAATACGCACAGAATGGTATTTGATTTCACTGTGCTAGTAACAGGTGCAGTGCCTTTGGGCTCAGGTCTCCTGATACCTTTCTCATTTTATAATTTCTAAAATAACCAAGAAAGACACTTCTAATGAAGACCTGACATACACATCCAGATGACAATAGGAGGTGCTTGAAAGCAGCTCTGAGCAGTAAGGCACTTCAGTGTTCAATAGATGGTAGAGGTGCATGGTTGATGTATTTATCTTCAGAGTGACATTTAACTATTCATCTGACTGTAAGATCTTGAAGTAATACACACCCCATTCCCAATTTCTGTCTGGCCTTAACATCAGAAGGTGGGGACAACAATTCAAGCTATATAGCTTTGTTTATTTTTTCCTATAGCTTGTCTCAGTGAAAGGAAAAAAGTGCTCCTGAGCTACAGTTCCATGTACATTGCCACAGCTACCAGCTACTGATCACTGTTTTTCTATTGTCTTAATCTTAACAGTCTTTTAAAATCATATTAGGTTTTAGTGTCACTTATGAATGCCCCAGAGCCAGGGCCCTTGCCTCTTTCAGTGAAGTGTCTCTAGAGATCTCTGATTTAACTGAACTTCAAGAAAATCAGTAGTTAAATGGCTGATGATTCCTTCCAGCACATGAGATAAAAGTTTTTGTTTCTGTGTGTATACCAAGAGTTGCAAAATTTTGAGAACTTCTTTTCCTCATTTAAGCTAGATCCATCTGCTAATTAATAGGAAAGTATCAACTAAATAAACAGAAGGTGGTAAGTCAATAGCCTCAAAGTAATGTCTTGACCAGGAACAAGTTCTGGTTTTTAAGCCAGCAATTTTTGGCTGTTGGTTAAGTGTGTATCCTGGTGAACTGACAATCCTGAAGTAATGGCCTGGAAACTATTACTCTACATGCAGCAGCAATTTAGAAAAAGAACATGGTGGGTGTTTTTCTGCATCTCTCAGTTTCTTCTGCCAGGAAGAGGTTGGACCTGGCAGCATTGCTCATCAGCTGATAACAAGATCTTTTGCAGATATGGCCTAATAACTTCTGGTACATTGTGATAATACAAATTCACAGGACATGTTAAAGCTTCTGTCAGTTAACATCTGTGTTACTGAAGACTAATATCAAGAGAAGAATAAAGTTTGCAGGATGTAATCAGTACTGAGGAGATTTTAGCTCAAGAAATTTTAAATTAACAACACCAAAAATGTTTTTTGCAAGGCAATGTTTTATGAAATAATACCACATTCCCATTCAAAGTTGTTATTTTTATTTTAACAATTGGAAAAGCAGATGGGGAAGAGTGTGGAGCCCTTTATTCACTATTGTTCAACAGTCAAGAGTCCTCTGTAGAGCTGCTGTCTTGCCAAAAGTCAATTTTAACTATGTAAATGAAATGTTTCAGTTCTATAATGAGAAATGTCTTAAACAAAGGTGATATTTCTTAATACCAGATTTATTTGCCTTCGTTCTGTGAGAGTTTTTGATATGACAGGATTATAAAATCAAAATTGTGCAATAATGTGGAATCAAGACAATCATGCTGAAAAACTTCAGATAAATTTTATGCTGATACCACATGGCAGCAGCAAGGATGGACAGAACAAACAGTTCCATGATATTTCCATTTTAGTTGTCTAGCTTTACTGCATTAATACAAAAGCTTGATTTCTTACTCTGTAATTATCTACTTATATCCCACTTTATAGTAAATGTTTTACTACTATAATTACTATTACTACTACTACTATTTAAGGTAAAGAGATATCCTATCCATTGGGGTTTCTTACCTTTCCTTTAGTGTCCCTATGAGTGGAGATCATGACATAAACTGGAAAAAAAAAAAAAGATATTTGACCGAGAGGAAAGATAAGGTTTAGTCTTAATGAAACATTCTTTATTCTCAAGTTACACATGCTCAAAAGCATAGTGTATTCAACCTTAGCCATACTCCGCCCCCTGACCTGTCATTAATTAATAAACTTTTGTCAGAATTAAATTTGTTCTAACGTATTTAACCTTGATTTTCTAAGTCTTCATGTCCCATGCAGAAGATAGATAATAATGTGCATTTTCTCCACTTACTGTGAGCATGATCTTTGAAAGGTTTCAATCATTTTAGTGGGTACGTGTGATGCAGTAATTTTAATGAACGCCTAAGCAGATTTCATCTAGTCCTTTTGTGTAGTTAGGAATAATTAACAATAATGAAACAATTATTAGCTAATTTTTCAAAACAGTTTTAGATTGCACCTTTATATACATACATCCTCCAAATGCTTCAGAAATTCTTTAAAATCCTATTACCTATGTTTTAAGATCAGTTCTTTCTAACAGCACTTCTATATATACTGCTCAGTATCTTTGATTTAACCCCTAGAAAAGTATAAAATAGGTTTCAAAATCCTCATCACTGTTTTTTGAACAGATGAGAAAAAAATATGATAAATAGATATGAAAGAACAGATTTCACCTGAACAGATTTCAAGTAGAGGCAGATTTAGCTATTCCTTATTCTATAGAGTATATTTTAGAAACTATACCCGTCTCAATATATGAAATGCACAAGAAACTCTAATTTTACCTTTAGGTCCCTTGTAACAAAGCTCAGAAGCATTATCATATCATATATATTAACCTAATCCATATGAATTTGAGTTTTAAATATCAATTGTATAGATTACCCAATAAGGACTCTTACATTTTATTAAACTGTCTTCTTCAGACATGCCTGTATATAGTGTGAGTGACTCTAATATGTATTTCTTTCCCATATTTAGTTTTATTTGGGGATGGTTGCATGAACTAGGAATAATATTCACACTGTTATGCTGTGAACACTTTTTATGAATATGATACTGTAAATTTTTAATAGAATTGATGATTATTATAAATATTTCAAGTATAATTCTAGGAACAATTATATATGTCCGGCAATTAAAATAGTTGTACTTAAACAGAATATACTAAATAACTGAGAAAATAATACAATCTACTTTAGCTTTCTTTACACAGGACAGATGCAAATAAACCAGATGCAAATAAAACAGATACAAATAAACCACTGTTACAAATAAACCACTGATCCCTAGAGAAATTATGGTCCCATCAGACCAAACAAGGATATTAATAAAGGTTAAAGGAGATATTGCATCAGTGAAACTGGTAAAGTTCCCAGTGATTGAAAAAGGGAAACATAACTCGCATTTTTAAAAAGTGTTAAAAAGGAAGACCCAAGGACCTGTCAGTCTCACCTCAGTCCCTGGCAAGATTGTGTAGCAAATCCTCCTGGAAACTATGCTGAGGTGTATGAAGGACAGGGAAGTGATTGGTGACAGCTAAGTGGCTTCACTAAGGGCAAATTATGCTTGCCTGATTTGGTGCCCTCCTAACAGGGTTACAGTATTTGTGGATAGGGGAAGAATGACTGACATAATCCACTTGTCCTCATGCAAAGCATTTGATACTGTCCTGTATTGCATCCTTGTGTCTGCACTGGGGAGACATTGATTTCATGGGTGAAACATTTGGTGGATAAGGAATTGGCTGGATGCTTCACTCAGAGAAATGCAGCCAACATCTTGATGTCCACGTGGTGATCAGTGATGCCCCTCTGGAATCTGTACTGAGATGAGTATTATCAAACATCTTCAGCAACATGGATACTGGAATTGAGTGCACCATCTGCAAGTTTACTTGCCAAGCTCAACTGATGCTCTAGGTGCAGTTGATATTCTAGAAATAGGAATGCCATCCAGAGGGATGTTTACAAGCTTGAGAAATGGGCCAGCCTGAGTTTTATGAAGCTCAATATAGCCAGGTGTTAAGTCCTGCACCTGAGTTAGGTCAATCCCAAACATGGATACACTCTGGATGATAAACAGACTCAGAGCAGCCCTACAGAGGTGGACTTGAGTGTGGTAGTAGATGAGAAACTCAGCATGAAGCAGCAATGTGCACTTGCATCCCAGAGAGTCAGCTGTGTCCTGGGCTGCAGCCAAAGCAGTGTGCCCAGCAGGGCAAGGGAGGGGATTCTGCCCCTCAGTTCTGGTCTCATGAGACCCCACCTGCAGTGCTGCATCCAGCTATAGGACTTCTACAGGAGCACGTCCAGAGGGCCATGAACATGACCAGAGGGCTGGACCAAATCTGTTACAAAGACATGCTGAGACAGTTCAGTTTTTGGGACCATTCTTGTTCTTTAAAATATTCTTGACAGGTTTAATGAAAGCATTGTCATGAAGCTGTTCTGCAATGTGTGTTCACTGGATCCAATGACAGCTAGCTCACAGGTCTCCACAGAAGACTGTGCAGGTCAGCTAGTGCTAGCTGGTAACAACTAGTGCTTAATTTGCCACTCTCTGTTTTAATATCAAATCATGGCCTTTCCTCTCAAATACTAAAATAATTCATTTTATACTCTGAGGGAAATGAAATAACATCTCTCCTAATTATTTCATTACTGATCTCACATCTGTGGCCAAGCACTTTCCTAGCACATAAATTCAATACCAAATGTAACACAAAAATTATTGGAAAATATTAGACATAGGCTGCACAGTTCCCCCCTGACTTGTGGACCAATATGCTAGTGGAGGGGTTTTGCCTGCCCTGTGGAAGTTTCTCAGCTCCTTCTGTGCACTCAAGGCCAATGGAGACAGATCATGAAGGCTATAAATCATCATCTGATCCCTCTCCTCTCTTGTTTTCTTACGCCTCCACCAAAACCTCTACTATATAAAAACAGAAATACTTGGGAGAAACCTCATTGACTATTTAACTCTGATGTGCTTTGGCGGTTGTACTAAAATCTCTCCTACCTGTCTCTAAGCCATCTTCACCCTTCAGTCATTTCATATCATCATTTCTTCTATTTCCACAAAAATGAAAGAGTAAACATGCATAATTTAAAATATAAAGAAAAACAATCTAATTAAATTTGTATATTGGCAGAACAATGTAATCAGAGTATTCCCACTTTTAGCTGATTTTGCTTTGTCTCTCATCTTTTGGTCATGATTTGGGTTTTTTTTAGATCTTTATGTCAAAGTGAGTCTTTTTACTGCTATGAAAGGACTGTGGTTGAGTATTACTGCAGTAACTGTATTAATCCTAGTAGAGATTTTTATTCCAGTGACTCCAAATATTAATTTCTTGGACGCTAATGGCATTTAAACTAGCTGTGAGTGAAGAGCAGGCTCCATAGCAGCCTTTTGGTCCCCAAGTCAAGCTCAGCTGATAAGCCATTCCCTTTACACCTAACAGCTGGTAATGGATGACATAAACCACATGTTAAGATTACAATTTAAACATTAGTGACCCCAGCAGTGCTTCCTCCAATGTAAATTTATACTGTCTTTTGGTATGTAGAAAGCATTTTGTAAATATTTTCTGTTCTGAACTATTTTAGTTTTAGTTTTCATGCTGTATTTTGGCCTATATTAATGCTGTCATTTGTATCATCCCACAGTCTTACATAATCCTCTTCAAGGAGAAATGGTTAAATGCTTCTTAGTCCCATTTTCACTTGAATTTAAAATTCTATTATTATCATTATCAGTATCATTACCATTACCATTAACTATCTTTATCTATCTTTATCTTTATCTTTATCTTTATCTTTATCTTTATCTTTATCTTTATCTTTATCTTTATCTTTATCTTTATCTTTATCTTTATTATTGTAATGCATATGTACCTCGATGGGTTCCAGCTTTTTCCAAGGCATTGTAGGAAATGTATATTCACTCCATTTGTTTATTCATGTTAGCAGATACAAACCTTGGTGTGTATATTTTGGCAATTAACTTATAATGCTCAGCACTCTTCTTTTACCACCCAAAAGTCCACGCATTTCCATTACTTTCTGCAGGGCTGAAGTCAACAGGATAGACACTTTTTCTCTAAAATTAGTATCTGTTTTCCTGATTAAGCCATGTAAGCTAGTACAGTTCAGGGGAAAATTCAAGCTGCAAAAGAATCCCCCTGCAGGTTACATATACGAATTAACTATCCCAAGCTTAGTTGATACATTACAGCAGCAACCTTTGAGGTTTGATATCCTGATACTGCTCTGATAGCTTAAAAGCAAAGCATTGCTTGCTCCAAGTCAGAGAATTTTCAAACACATGTAGGTGTGTTAAATTATTGCAGAGTTGAATTTTCAGTAAACAGGCATTCTTAGGAGTTAAGTTGATGCTAAAATGCTTTCTGAATGGCTTTTGTTGTTGTTGTTGTCCCCCTCCCATTTTTTAAATAAAGTGAAGACCAGGTTACCAGGATTTGCTGTCATTCTGTGTATGGGGAGGATACTTGGTTTGAACAGGGCACTGTGAAATGCTGATTAGAAAGTGAGAAGCAAAAAGAGATGTTGGAAAATGTACACTAGAACCCTAAAGTGAGAAGCTAAGTAAATGAGATGCAGGAGTACAAAGAATAAACTGCAAAGTAATTGGAGGCAAGACCGAGTAAAATGTTGCAATACAGTAATGTTTAGAAGGTTGAAAAGGCAGGTTGTTGATCTTGTAATGGCTGGGGATTACAGAAGTTGTTCTTCCGCATCTGGAGAAAATATCTCACATGTATTTAAGGCTGTATTTTGACCTTTAAACATTACTTCATTTTGGAAACCTGTGACTCAGGAAGAATACTTGCCAAGGTAAATACAGGCTGAGCAAGTACAATCTCTTTAAAAATCTTCAAAATTTCAAGCTGAAAAAGCATTTCAACACCATTTGTTTATTTCATCTTTTTCTCTTCAGTTTGAGACGTTATTACTCCTGTGAAAGTGGAAATACTAAACTAAATTAATGTTATCCTATTGTAGAAACCTTCTAACTGGTTTTTACATTAGCTTTCCAAAGGTAAAAATAGATAAATTGTTCTAGCATCATCAGGTCTACTTAAGTTTAGGTTCCTACATAGTTTTGCTGAGAAGTCTTTACAATTCTGCCACTTATTTTTACCTCATTGGACCGACAGATACTTTTTTGAAGGTCCTATAAATGTAGCTATTAGGGACAAAGTGTGTGCTAATGGTCTGTATAAACACTTACCTGCCAGGCAGTGGGTGCAGCATAGCTTCTGGCCCTGACAAACAGGAAAGGTCAGAAGAGAGTTTCCTATATTTTCTCTCAGCAGGAGACACAGTAGAATCTGTGGAGCCATTTTTGGAGGGTGAAAGAGCCATTAGCAACCTACATGTTTTGATTTGTTCCCTACTCTTTCTTTTGATGGTGCTGGTCCCAGACACTGTGGCAGTCAGTATTCCTTTGTTCAGCTCTTTTGGGAAACTGACACCTTGGCAAAATTGAACTGGGATAGCTCAAAATGCTTTCATTGCATTAACTGGTGTTCAGTTTTACCCCTTCCCTGGTGTTTTTCTAGTACTGAGATATGCTAGTTACAGCCATACAGATATTTTAAAATACCAGAAAATGAGATTCAGTATTTACTTCCTAGCATGGATGGAAAAGTTACAATCTGAGCTGGGGTGTGAAGGGGTGAGCTTTTCAAAGTTTTAGAAACAGCAGAGACCACCTGCATCCTTAAGAACGGTTTTCCATTCTAGAATTTTCATAATTAATGGAAGCTTGGTGCAGTAAGCTTGACGGATTTATGCTTAGTTTGCTTTGGACTGCTGTAAAAACTCAAATTTTCTTATATTTGAAAATTTACTCTAAGATTTCAGAATTACTTTTGAGAGAGCCTCCTGGGGAGGCTTCCTGAAAGTGCTGAGCTAGCTTCCTTCCAAAAATGACTGATTAGAAAAGGATTTGCAAACCCATCATATAGGGAAAAAATAATATTGAAGCTACTTGCTGCATTATGCATTCAAAATTTCAGTGCAACTTTTTTACTTTCAGGCACTGCCAAGCAGACTTACTGGAGCATTGAAGGAGAACAGTAGAATGACACTTTCCATAAACTAGCAGACAGCAATGGTAGCAGCAAGTTCCATCCACAGTGCATTTTATAAGCCCCACAATATCACACAGGTATGTTCCTCTTCTGTTTTTAATTATTTCTGATTAGTTCGTGAACACCATCCAGCCTCTGCCTTCCTATCACTGCAGTCACTTATATTTGGGTTACTATTGTCAAAAAGTCACCTGAGAAGACATAAACACGTTCCAGTGTACAAACAGAAGGCTGAAGAGTAGTGGATAAAGTCAATGCTTGGCATGCTACCTTCTGCAATGGTTAAATGCATCCTAAGCTGGCTCCCAAGTTATTTGTTTCCTACTGAAGCTTAAAAAATCAAGCGAACAGTGGAAAACCCCAGGGTCTTTCCTTAATCCTTTTTTCTTTTGGGGAAACTGGGCTCTTCTCTTAATAAGACAGAAAGTCCTACAGTGCTTACATGCACCTGTGAAGGTTAGTTTTTCCTCCTCTCTTGTTTAGTTCTTCTCCTGTGTCTCACACTGCTTATGAGATCTCCAGGGTTCACATCACATATGTCTTGTCTGTATATACAGAGATCTTGGCTAATAAAAAAGGTGCCATATTGTGGAGTCACTTATCAGATAGGGTTATACTTTAATTGTTAGCAAACTGGATTTTTTTTTTTGTGAAAAGATCATACTTTGAAATTATCTATCATGCTAAGTAAACTAATAACTATATAGATTTCATAAGCATGGAGCCTAGAGACTCAACAGGGCCAGCACGAGAGAAATTGCTTTTCATGTTTTGATTAAGTCTGTTTGAATTCAAACAAGAAAAGTGTAATATATATATTGAGGGAAGAATTCAATAGAATACCATTGATTTTGCATCATATATTGTATTTTAAAAATACAAAATGTGAAATAAAAAATAGAGCTGCAATAATTTTGAGATCTCCATGGAATTTACAAAAAAAACCCCAAAAAACTCCAAACAAACAAACAACAACAACAACAAAAGTCAAAACCCAAAACTAAACCCAAACCCCAAAACAAACCCCCAAAATACCCCAAACCCAAAACAAAACAAAATAAACAACAACCCCAAAACAAAACAAAAACCTTGAAGTAATTATAAAGGAAGAACTATTGTGTGAGAACTTGTAAAACGAAAACATCCTAGTATTAAAAACAAAATGCCTTATATTTATAAGAAAGTACATAATAGAATTAATATATAATTTTACAACAGCTTTTTTCTAGAATCCTATTCCTTCAACTATTGAAGCTGCATAAACAAATGAATTTTTTTCTGAAGACATCCTCCTGGCTCTTTGGGTTTGTAGACAGAGAATTGCATATAATCACGTATGAGTATTTGAAAAGTTGAAGAGTCTAATTGGCTATGAATATACATGACAGAATTGTCTCTACTGCTGATTCTTTTAACATTCCCTACAGAAAAAATGGGTTGAAAGGATATTAAATTTGTGAAGTTGTGCTTAGAATTCCAGAAATGCCAGAATCAAACTTCAATTTTAAACTTAGAGCTGCCTCAGTAGTTCATCTATTATGCCAAAATCTTTACATACAAAAGGAACACCCAACACCCCATCATTTATAATCACCAAAATGTCTTTGCTGTCTGCATCAAAATCAACATCCTACATCCTACTACTAGGAGCAGCACAGCAAAATGGCACCATGTATCAAAAGAGGTGAAGGATAACAAGCTGCAGTAGGCAAAAAACTTGTAACATAACAAATGTTGGTATTTTATTTTCTTCTTTTACTATCCTTGAACTTAACACCTACTAAAAATGGTCTGTCAAAATGCTCACCTGCTACTAATACTATTTTTTCCTGTCTGCCTTTCGGCCTTGTTTTAGGACATATTTTCTCCTTCCTCCAACAGGCCTCTTCATTCTGATTTGGAGAAACAAATATCTTTACGTTGCTTGTTTTCCCCTTCCTGGGGTTTTGCTCACAAATATACAATGTGTAAAAGCAAGTAGGGGGGAATAGGAGCCTCATGGCTCTGTTGGTGTCTGTCCAAGGGCAAAAAAGAGAGATTTTAGGGCCTTAGGATGAGTGGTTAAGTGATCAGGAGCACAGGTAATGTTTGTTCTCCTCTCTCCTGCCACTTTGCTGGGAATGATGAGAGGAGAAACAGGAAGATCGCAGAACAATACCTGGCTCTGAGCTTGGTGTCACGGGCAAAACTGTGGGATCTTTGATCATAGGCTGGTTTACATAACACCAGGCCAGCTGGCAACAGATGGGATACACAGATGGGTAACAAAGGAGGAAAAGGAACTTGCACAGGAGCCAAGAGGACTCATTAAGAAAGTCGAGGGGAAAGGGATAAAACCAGCCTGGTAGAAACAAGTCTGGGGATAGCATGACACTGAGGGGTGGTCACTTGTGAGACCATCTCAGTAGAGGTAAGGGTGAAGACTATGCAACAGCAAAGACATGAGGGCTATTGATGCATTAGAAACCACAGACGTGCATGAGAATGGAGACAAGCAGTAAAGCTTCTCTCCCTGAAAAGGCAGCAAGGTCAATATACCAAATGACTGCTTCTACACCAATGCACACAGCATGGCCAGGAAATGGAGGAGCTGGAAGCCAGTGTGCAGCAGGGATACTATGATAGTCAACATCGCAGAATCATGGTGGGATGATTCAGGCAACTGAAGAGCTGCAACAGGAGGCTATGAACTCTACAGAAGGGATAAGCAAGTAAAGAGAGGAGGTGGAGTAGGCCTGTGTGCTAGGAAGTGTTTTGATTATCTAGATAATCTTGATTATCTAAATATTTGTAATCATGAGGCTAAAGGTTTATGGGTAAGAATCAGGGGGAAGGCCAACAGAGCAGATATCATCGTGGGTTTCTATTACAGACCATGCAACCAAGATGAAGAGGCAAATGAAATATTCAGCAGCTGGGAGAACTCTTACAAGCATTAGATCTTGTTCTTGTGAGGGACTTCAACATACCAGATGTCTTCTGGAATACAATAGCCCAGGAGGCTTCTGGAGTGTGTGGGAGGCAATATCCTGACACAGCTAGTGAGTAAGCAATGTAGGGAAGGCATTTGTTAGAATTGTTGTTTGTGATCAGAGAAGGACTTGTAGGTGATGTGATGGTTGGCTGTCTTGGGCACAGCAATCATGAAATTACAGTTTACAATTCTCAGGAAAAAAGAGCAAAACTACTACTTGGAATCCAGAGGGCAGACTTTGGTTGTTTAGGACACTGATTGACAGAAACCCTTGGGAGGCAGTCATGAAAGGCAAAGATTTCCAGGAAGGCTGGACATTTTTCAAGAAAGATCTCTTAAAGACACAGGAGCAGGCTGTCCCCATGTGCCAAAAGACAAGGTGCTGGGGAACAAGACCAGCATGGCTGAACAAGGAGCTTTAGCTGGAACTCAAAAAAAAAAAAAAAGGAGAGCCTAAGCCTTTTTAAAGAAGGGGCATGGACTCAGGTGGACTATAAACATACCATGAAATTATACAGGGAGAAAATTAAAAAGGCCAAAGCCCAACTAAAACTTGATCTGACTGTCATAAAAGACAACAAAAATGTTTCTATAATATATTCCCAATAAAGGCAGGCTAAGGAGAAAATGCATCCTTGATTGGATGCTGGGAGAAAAATAGTGATGAAGGACGAGAAAAAGGCTGAGGTACTTGATGGCACCTTTGCCCCAGTCTTTAATGGCAAGACAGGGAGTTCTGAAGGTGCCCAGCCACCTGAGCTGGAAAACAGGGATGGGAGCAGAATGAAACTCACACAATCTAAGAGAAAACAGTCACTTGGACACGCAGGTCTATGAGACCAGATGGCATGCATCCAGAGGTACTAAGAGAGCTGGTGAAAGTGCTTGCTCAGCCATTTTCTATGATTTATTGGCAAAACTGGCTACCCAGGAGGGTCCTAGCTGACTGGATTTTGGCAAATGTGACTCCCATGTATAAGAAGAGATGGAAAGAGGACCTAGGCAGCTACAGGCCTGTCAGCCTTGGTGCCATGGATGGTCATGGGACAGATCATCGCAAGTGTCATCATGTGGTAACTATAAAGCAACCAGGGGGATCAGAGCCAGTCAGTATGGGTTTGTGAAAGACAGGTGCTCCTTGACCAACCCAATCTCCTTCTATGACAGAGTGACATGCTGGATGAGAGAAAGGCTGTGAATATTGGCTACCTGGACTTGGTAGAGCTTTGGACACCATTTCCAACAGCATTCTCTTGGAGAAACTGGCTTGGATCAGTGCATGGTACAATGTGAAAGCCAAATAGCTGTATGGCTTGGCCCAAAGAGTGGTGGTGGATGGAGTTATGTTCAGCTGGTGGCTGGTCACCCATGGTGTTCCCCAGGGCTCAGTACTGGAGCCAGTTCCATTTAATATTGCTGTTGATGATCTTGAAGGAGAATTGAGTGTGTTCTCTGGCACTGTATGGATGACACCAAGTTGGGTAGGAATGTTGATCTGCTGGAAAGTGGGAAGGCTCTGCAGAGGGATCTGGGCAGGCTGGACGGACAGGCCAAAGACAGCGGAGTGAGGTGAAACAAGACAAAGTCCAGATTCTGCCCTTGGGTCACAACAAACCCAGACAGTGCCACAGGCTGGGGCAGAGTGGCTGCAAAGCTGCCACAGGAAAAGGACCTGGGGGTGCTGCTGACAGCAGCTGAACATGAGCCAGCAGTGCCCAGGTGGCCAAGAAGGCCAATGGCATCCTGGCCTGTTCCAGCATAGTGTGGCCAGCAGGAGCAGGGCAGGGATTGTCCCCCTGTACTCAGCACTGGGGAGGCCACAGCTCAAATCCTGTGTTCAGTTCTAGGCCCCTCAGTCCAAGAAGGACACTGAGGTGCTGGGGCAGGTCCACAGAAGGGCAACAGAGCAGGGGAAGAGTCTGGAGCAGAAGTTCTGTGAGGAGTGGCTGAGGGAGCTGGGGTTGTTTAGGCTGGAGAAAAGGAGGCTCGAGGAATTCTTAATGCTTTCTACAAGTGTCTGAAAGGAGGTTGTAGCAAGGTGGGGTTTGGCCTCTTCCCCCAGGTAACAAGTGACAGGAAAAAAGAAAATGGCCTCGAGGGTGCTAAGGGAGGTTTTGTTTGGATATTAGGAAAAGTTTCTTCACAGAAAGAGTGGCAGGCATTGGAACAGGTTGCCTAGGGAAGTGGTCGAGTTACTAACTCTGGAGGGATTTAGAAGGTGTGTAAATGTGGAACGTGGGGACAAGTTTAATGGTGAACTTGACAGTGGAATTTAATGGTTGGACTTTATCTCTTAGAGGTCTTTTCCAAACCAGATTCTGTGATTCTGTGTTCTTTCTATGTTGTTGCTTTACCAGCACAGTTGCTTTCAGAGCACAACACTGTGAAGAGTGGGAAGCCTGAAAGCTAAATGATTTTGGCTTTCATAAGGGGCAGTGAATCCCTCCTGTGGCAACTAATCTTCCTGTGATGTTCATGGACAGCCAGGACCCTAACTTGTGCTTTTGTTAGATACTGCATACTCACTTATGCAACAAATATGTTTGTGGGTATTGAGCTGAAAATACCTACCCTTCCACCACAACTCCCTTTCCATTGCCTGGACAAGATCTGCACTCATTTTAACTAAATTCCTCCCATTCTGTCCATAGTAAGACTAGAAACATATATTTTTTGGACTGCATGCCAAAATTGCTTCTTATATCTCTGCAGTCACCAACTACAACACAGATTGTACTCTCTGAATTGACATAGAGATAATAACAGTTTATTGATATTCCTGGGTTTAAATTGTACCCTATGAACCTGTGTAATAATTGTACATATATCAGAGAAGTAAAATATTCTTACCAAGATGTAGAATATGAGGATCCAAGTTTTTTGATCTGTTGCTTCAGTGTGTGATCCTGGAAAAAATCTTCACACTTCTTCATGTTTCTGTTCTCCTGTCTTCAAAAACTGTCTTTGTACTCCTTTGGATGATATAATTGTATTTGAATAGACACTGAATTTGGCAGTAAGCAACTTGCACAATTTAGATCTTACTGTTCCCCCTACACCTTGCCAAAAATAAAAGATAAAACATGCTACAGTTACTTGAAATAACTTCTAATTTGTGATACATCCACTTAATCACGGTCATTTAAAAATGCATTCATCTAAAACCTTACATTAAATTCTGTATAAAGGATGTCTAAATTCAGAAAATATACTCTTGACTTTTCATAGGAGTCATGTAAAGTAAGGGTGCACTTTTGTCACATATATTGCATTTAGATTCTTGTGAAATGTGGTCCAAATACTGAAGTGCCATAGGATTTTTGTGATTCATAAAAAGATTATGAAAATATGTTAATCATCATGACAGTGACAGTTACTTTTTGCTTAAAACCACCAATATACAATAATTATAAGGCTTGAAACAAGATTTGGTGCTCACAGAGAATGGTGGGATGGCTCACAAAATGGGAGAATTACAATGGGCAGATTCATGGTCTGCAGGAAGGACAGGCTGGGAAGGTGAGTAGGGGACATCATCTTCTATGTGAGAAGGCAGTCAGGATGCATGGGTCTCTGCCCTGGGCTGGCTTTCTGCCTTAGGATGGGTGATGGGGTGGCTGGGTCCTGATGGCTAAGAATTACAAGGCAAAATCTAATGTGAGGAGAGGTGTTTATGAAGGGTGAGGAAAATTTACTCTGATGAGGGATATGGAGAGAAAAAGAAAGCTTAATGCAGGTTCATTGTTGGGGAAAAGAGAAAGTAAAATGTGGGCTTATTGCTGAATAGTCAGGGATCTAGAAGTAAGGGACATGGGAAAGGCAAAGTAGTCAATACCTTCTGCACCTCAGTCTTAAGAGATAAAGCTATTCCAGTTCACTAAGACCATGGAGAAAGATTTGGGCCAGGAATTCTTATCCTTGTTGGAGGAGGAGCCTGTTAGAGAACATTTAAATAGACTAGATATTCATGCATCCACAGGACCTGACAGGTTGTACTGAGGGTGTACAGTGAGTGCGGAGGGAATTGGCCCTCGTCCTTGTGAGGCTATTCTCAGGTATCTTTGAAAGGTCACTGCAACTGGATGAGGTTCCTGAGGACTGAAAAAAGCAAATGTCATCCCCATCTTCAAGAAGGGCATAAAGGAGGATTCAGAAAACTACAGACTTACTATCTTCACCTCAATCCCAGGTTCAAAGGACTGTGGTGACTTGTACACAGCTGGTGTGGGGTGGTCATTACTGGTATGCTACAGGGATTGAGACTGAGTTCACTATTATTTAACAATTTCATTAAGGACCAAGAAGTGGTGGGACAAGAGTGCAACCTTAGAAAATTTGCAGACGATTCAAAACTGAGATGAGCATTGCTATTCAGACAGATCTGGACAGGCTGGAGAAATGGGTCAACAGAAACATCAGGGAAAAATGCAAAGTCCTATACGGGGAGGGAAATAAGCCTCCACACCACCACAGACTGAGGACTGACCAGCTGGAAAGCAGCTCTGACCAAAAAAACATCTGGAGAGCCTGCAGGATGAGTAGACTATGAACCAGCAACATGCACTTACAGCAGATATTGGTATTTATCTTTTTTTTTTCCTCTTCAGTCTGAGTTGGGATTGAAAGCACAAAAGTTTCATCTTTGAACTCAGTTCTATATTAATTCTTATTTATAGTACAGTGAGTGGTACAGCATTTCTAGCTAACAAGCTAAAAGCAAAAAAATTGAGCTGTATCTTGCTCACTACAAGGTTTTTTAAAGCCAAACAGTCCAATTAAAAGTTAACACCTACGTTATTTTTACTTTTGACCCAATGATCAAACACCTGTGACCCACAGCATGGCACTTTCTATCCAATTTTAAAAGTACTACTGAAAACCAAGAAGAAGAAATAAGAAGGAAGAAAAAACCTCTGCCCCAAAACTTCCATCTTGTCCCATACCCATTACAATACTCTAAAACCCCAAATTCTAAACCCTTCACCATGTGATATTACACACTTCTACCCAAACTACACACTAACTCCATCACTCAATTTTGGAAGCCTTCCCCAAGGCCTCAAGCGGAAAGCAGCTTTCCTCTGAGGATCAGTGCCTGACAGCACAGAAAGTTCAAAACTCCCAGGCTTCAGAGCTCCAGCAAGCAGAGGCCAACAGCCTCTTTGTCTGCATCAGGAAGACTGTTGAAGACTGTTGCCAGCAGCTAGGGAGATTTCATTCTTACTCTTTACTCAGCCTCAATGAGACACACTGGGAGTTCTGTGCACAGTCCTGAATTCTCCAGCAAAATGATACATGAACATATAGGAGTCCAGCAAAGAGTCACAATGATAAAGAGATTGAAGTGTCTCTCACTGAAGGAAAGGTTGAGAGACTTGTGCATGGAGAAATCTCGGGGAGATCTTATGTAAATATCTGATAAACAGAGTAAAGACAAAGCCAGGGTCCCCTCAGTGGTCCCCAGTGACAGCAAAAATCAAAATACACAAAATTGCTTTCAAAAATAAAAGTTTTTTTACTGTGAGGATGACTGAAGGCTGAATGAGGGTGTTTGTGAACAAGCTGCTCAGAGAAGTTGGGAAATCTCCATCCCTGTAAATATTCAAACTTATTTGGACACACAGCCCTAAGCAACCTGCTGTGCCTGACCTGTTCTGGGCAAGGGTGGGACTGTGTGTGCTCTGGAGGTGCCAACCAGCTTTGATGCTGCTACAGTTCTGGAGCTAAAACCTCACTTAGGCCCAATGGTAGGATAGCACAGTCAACACAGGAACATAGACTGGACAAGAAAGAGAATTTGTATTTGAATCTGAATTTGTATTTAATACAAGTACAAGAGCACTTGGAGCAGATTTGCTGTCTCTCATTCTATATATCACATGCTTTAAGAAAACAAGACAGCACCTGAGCGGAAAAAAAAGAAAAAAAAAAAAAAAAAAAAAAAAAAAAGTGTTTAGCCAGAAAAGGGATGAAAACCAAGATTTTTTTCTGCTTCTGTCTAAAGACAGTTGCTCTTTTTTTGACTACTCACTTTTTGCCTAGAGTCTTGTGAGTCTTGGCCTTTGCCTTTCATAGCTGCTGTTGCAGGGCACATGATGTCCAGGACTCTTCTGTGTTGACCTACCTGCTGTGCTGCCATGCCATGCTCCTGTCTGGCGATCCCATGACCAGCAGCCCGGTGAGGAAACTCTGCACTCAGAAGATGACCCTGCTACCCTGGCCCACAGCTACCCATAAAATGGTCCTGCACAGCCCAGGGTAGCCTGCTGAGGAAGCTCATGTGATGCTCTTAGCAAGGAACGATTTCATACCCATGTTCTTCAAAGAACAGGAGCTTGTTTCACCCCTTGAGTGAGGTGCCAAGGTTATGGAGCAGGCTTGCTGGAAGCAGTTCCATCCACCCTGATTATCAAACTCTCACAAATAGTACTTCTGCTCTTCCTTCCTCCTGCTGCTTTAAACAAGCATGAGGCTTGTTGTGGTTGCACAGCCCAAGTCCCCTATCAGCCTTCTAGGGCAGGCCTTTCGGGCATTTGCATCCCATGTTGCTTGACCACCATTGTGGAGACAAACCTGTCTGCCTCCATTTCACAGCCCTACAACCACCACCCATGTGCACAGATGGTTCCATTGTAAGACCAGCTTCCAGGAGAAGTAGTACAGACTCTGAAAATGAGATGGAGAGCCCCAGAGAGCTGCAGCCAATTAAATAGGGCTCTGCGTATGTAGAATGGGATGTACCCTTTTTGAGTCTTTTTACATGATTTTAATTTTAGATGATACCAAAAAGAAAAAAAATAAATCCCAAAATAGTAACAGATTTTAAGGCTTTGAATTTGACATATTTGATTTTACACATTAGGAAAGAAATGAAAATATACATAAGAGGTTTGAATAAATGTTTTCTCCAGGCTCACTGCAATGGGTAAAAAACTGTAGTGCAAAAGAAAGCTATAATGCCCTTGACTGTATACCACAAGTCCCACTGCATACTTGTTTTTCATAACATTCTATGTGTTTGGCATGCTGACTCAACATACAAAGCCTTATATACAAACAAAGGCTGTTGTTTACAGATGCCAAGCCTACCAGAAGACCCTAGATTGGTCTACTGTAGCCAGTGATGAAGTATCCCCATTTGACTTCAGCAAAGAAGCCAAATCTATGTAAATAAGTGAACAATTTGGTTTATAGTTGTATGCTGAATTTAAATTAAGATCTACTAGGCATATGTTCTTCCGGGTGGATATTTGTATTAGAGAAGGTCTCTACTAGATTCTGAAATTTCATCTGCGATATCACCCACTCATGGAGTAGGCAGTAGAGTTCGCACAGACAGTACTGTGTGCTGCATTCATTTACTGCTTCAGGTGTCTGAAAATTGCTTTTCTGGAAAGGACAATGCTCACTTGGTCTTCACAGCAGTTATGAAGTCCAGCTATACTGTACTGAAGGCAAGGACTTGCGCTAACTCTGCTGGATACCAGCATGCAGAAGGTGACAATTGCTTTATCCTTTGTTGCTGTCCAGACCACTTGATTTAATCAGATCAAGAGGATGATTCTATTCACACATCCAAAGACTTTGCTGCTATTGTCTTTGAGTATAAAAAAGAAATTTTAAAGCCTCACCTATGGCCAGCCAGACAGCCAAACACTTCTCTGGTGTCTGTACAAATACCAAATACAGACTCAGCAATGTCTGACATTGCCCCACCTACAAAAGTCATCAATTTGGAACCATTCCCTGACACTAAAAATTTTGAGCAAAATTACTTTTGCAGCATTTGTTTAAATGACTATTCCAACTCTGGTTAAACAACTAAAAAACCTGAATTTTATAATCAATGGAATTTCTTTCAAGATTAGGGCTGAAAATTTTTGTAATTTTCTGAAAATAAATACAGATTCTCCGTGGCTCTACAATCTCAGATTTTGCATGGCAACCAAACAATTTTGTACTCCTTTATTTCAGATACAATGTAGCATAATACATGCCTACTAAATGTATTTTATATTTGTAATATCAGATACTGGAGAACAACAAATGTCTTATCCTGGGTTATTTTTACTCATTATACAGGTAAAGGTGATCTAGGAATATATCTCAATATAATTACAAAATTAATGACTGACACTTCTGTGTATGATACTTATAAAAACACAGTGCAGCCAAACTCTAAGCAACTTTAAATCATAGGAGCACAGTTACATTGGAAAAAACTGCTAAGATCATCAAGTCCAACCTTTGACGCATCACCACCTTGTCAAATCAACCATAGCACTTAGTACCACATCCAATAATTTCTGGAAACCCTCCAGGAATTATGAGTTCACCAGCCCATTCCAATGTTTAACAACCATTTCAGTGAACAAAGTCCTCCTGATGTCCAGCCTGAACCTCTCCTGGCACAGCTTGAGGCCATTTCCTCTTGTGTAGTAACTTGTTGCCTGGGAGAAGAGGCCAAACCCTACCTGGCTGCAGCCTCCTTTCAGACACTTGTAGAGAGTGATCGGGTCTCCCTTGAGCCTTGTTTTCTCCGGGCTAAACATCCCCAACTCCATCAGCCATTTCTCACAGAACTTGTCCTCCAGACTCTTCCCCAGCTCTGTTGCCCTTCTCTGGACATCCTCCAGCACTTCAGTGTCCTCCTTGGACTAAGGGGCCCAGAACCATACTTGAGGTGTGGCCTCCCCAGTGCTGAGTTCAGGGGGACAATCCCTGCCCTGCTCCTGCTGCCCACACTATTGCTGGGACAGGCCAGGATGCCATTGGCCTTCTTGGCCACCTGGGCACTGCTGGCTCATGTTCAGCTGCTCTCAGCAGCACCCCCAGGTCCTTTTCCTGTGGCAGCTTTGCAGCCACTCTGCCCCAGCCTGTGGCACTGCCTGGGGTTGTTGTGACCCAAGGGCAGAATCTGGAAAACTTGGCCCATGATACTGCCTGTTCAGATCCCTCCGAAAAATCTTCTCACTCTTCTGCAGACCAACACTCGCACCTAACTTTATGTTGTCCACAAACTTAACACCCTCATACAGGTCATTGATGAAGATGCTATACAGAAGTGGTTCTAGTAGCCCTGGGGAACACCACTCACGATTGGACACAGCTGGATGTAACTCCATCCACTACCACAATCTGGGCCCGGCCACCCAGCCAGATTTTAACTTGTGAACAGTGTACTAGTTCAAGACATAGGCTCCCAGCTTTTAAACAAAATGCCATGTGTGACAATATTGAAGGCTTTGCTGAAGTTCAGGTAGACAATATCCACAGCTCTTCCATCATCCATCAGGCAGGTCACCTGGTCATAAAAGTTGATCAGGTTTGACCAAGTAGGACTGGCCTTTCCTAAATCCCTGCTGGATGGGCCTGATCCCATGGTTGTCCGCTATGTGCTGAGTGATCACAATCAAGATAATCTGTTATATAACCCTCCCCAGCACGGAGGTCAGACTGACCAGCCTGTAGTTGCCCAGATTCTCCTTCTGGCCCTTTCTGTGGATGAGCATCACATTGGCCAGCCTCCAGGTCTGAGACCTTCCCAGTTAGCAAGGACTAATGATGGAGATTTTCTTGGTGAGCACTTCTGTCAGCTGCCTCAGTACCTTTGAATGAATTCCATCCAATCCCATGGACTCCTGAGTGTCTAAATGGCTCACAACTTCATCATGTATTGCAGAAGATCTGTTCTGCTCCCTGTACCCCAGCTCAGGGGGCTGGTTGCCCTGAGGATTAGAGTCTTACTGTTAAAGACTGGGGCAAAGAAGACATTAAGGACCTCAACCTTTTCCTCATTCTTGGTGACAATGTTCTCTTCCATGTCCAATAAAGGATGGAGATTTTCCTTGGCCTTCCTTTTGTTGAGCTATTTATAAAACCACTTCTTATTATCTTTCACAGCAGTGGCCAGATTGAGTTCTAGTTGAGCTTTTGCCTTTCTAATTTTCTCTCTACGTGCGCCAATGACATCTTTGTATTCCTCCTGAGTTACCTACTTTTTCTTCCAAAGATGAAAATCCTTCCCTTTGTATCTCTAAGTTCCTAATTGTACTGAAAATATTAACATGTCAAGCTTCTGAATTATTCATGGATGTGGTACTACAGTATTTTAGTTCATACTAAAGCTCATACACTGTCAAGGCAAATCTGTCACACTCAGTTATCGTGCTTTGATTCCCTTCATGATGCCCTCTTGGTACATACAAACTTTATACAGCTTTTCAAAACACTTTCCAGTGCAACCAATGAAAGATGAATTCGTTAAGTTCACATAACATGTTTAATTTTTTGCAGTCTTAACCCTTCCTCATTCCTGCAAGTGATGGTATTGCATAAGTGATGGTGACTTGTGTCTCAGAATTATCAACTGGGGACTACACAGGAACCTACAGGGAATCCAGGAAAATGCACTTATTGTAAAACTCTGTGGACAGAGAACTCATAGTATGAGGAAGACACCATATTGGTGGTCTACCAGTACTGTCTCATCAGCTGCTCATGAGAGGACCAGCATTAAGGACAAAATATAAAAAAAGTCAAGTATTTTTTATGTGGAAAAGGTATCAACTTACCCTCACCAGAACCCAGGACTTGCAGAGCAGCACAGCAGTATAACAGTGCCTAGGCAACCCTAAAGTGTACACACACCTGAATCTCCTGCCCAGAAAAGCAGCAAGGCCATCTGTTCCCATCCCCAAGGTCAAACATGCAGACCGCCCAGGCAGTTAAGTCAGTAGAGGAAAAGGAATCTCAGTTTCTCAACTATCTGGTACAGATTGACAGAGAAATCTTGGTGTACCTGAATGATTAACAAGGGAGGTGACTGTCCCCTTTACTCTGCACTAGTGAGACTCCATCTGAAGTACTGCATCCAGCCCTGGAATCCAGCAAAGACATGGACCTGTTGGAACAGGTTCAGAGGAGGACCACAAGGCTTAGGGCTGGATCACCTCTTCTGTAAGGCAAGGCTGAGAGATTTGGGGTTGAACAGCTTGGAGAAGAAAAGGCTCTTGGGAAATCTTATCATCCTTTTAATACTCATAAAGGGGACTTACAAGAAAAATTAATACAGACCTTTTAGTAAGGCATGTAGCAATAGGACAGGGGTAATGATTTTAAGCGTAAGAAGGGTATACAGACTAGATATTGGAAGAAATATTTTATAATCAGGACAGCAAACACTGCCTAAGGTTTTCCATGGATGCCCCATGAACCACTCAAGCTCATGTTGGAGCTCATGAGCAACCTGACCAAACAGGAGATATCCCTGCTCACTGCAGGATGTTTGGACGACCTTTATAAGTCCCTTCTAACCGAAAATATTTCAGTGACATCCTGTGACATTCCAGGATGCTAACTGAAAAATAAAAGTCAACACAAAACCCCATATACTGTTCATGTAAACTGCAAGGGATTGACCCTATGGACCAAGACAACTTCCCCTAACCTTATACAAATCTCAAAATATTAGTAGCCATTTGGAGAGCATATGCCACATATAGCTGGAGGAAAGTATGCAAATCACCAAGAGGAGACATACACTGCATAATAGGATGTTGTGAGTTAGGCTTCTTTTGTTCCTTTTTACCTATAAAATTTTTCCCATAAGTTACTAGGACACACTAATTACTGGGTACTTAAGAAAATGAAGAGGTGGCCAAGCTCAGGGGGAAGGAGGGCATCTGGTTGCACTTCTTTCATCTGAGGAGATTCTCTCCGAGGGACAGAGATGCTGTGAGAACTGGACAGGTAAAGGATGGAAGCTGGGGCAGCTGCTGGCTCTCTCATTCTCAGCTTCAGAGGAGGGTGGTCAGAGCTGCCGCATGGGGAAGGGAATTTGCTGCTGCTGCCACCATAGCCCAGCTCAGAGCTGCTTCTTCTGCCGTGGGGTGAGTCTCTGCCTGAGAGGGGAACTGGGAACTTATTGTCACCTACCTCACTAAGAGAGGAACCTATCCCCATCTGCTCATGTGCTCAGTATCCTGAGCTCACCTCTCCCTGCCCTGCTCAGAGCCAGGCCACCGCTGTCCCTCTCCTGCTGCTTCTCTGGCGCTGCTCTGAGCTTTCCCTGCACTGTAGCCCTGCACCCCCTGCCTGCCGATACATCCTGCTGTTCCAGCCTGGTGCTCCTCAGAGTCCTGCAGGGGCACTGGGATCGGCTGCCCCAGGGTTTGTGAACCAAAGCCTCTCTCCCATCCCTTCCTGTCAGGGCAGTGGGTTTGGCTGCCCCAGGGTTTGTGAACCAAAGCCTCTCTCCCATCCCTTCCCATCCGGGCACTAGGATCGCCTGCCCCAGGGTTTGTGAAACAAAGTCTCTCTCCCATCCCTTCCCATCAGGGCAGTGGGTTTTGGCTGCCCCAGTGTTTGTGACCCAAAGCCTCTCTCCCATCCCTTCTCGTCCGGGCCCAGCCGCCATTCCCGTGCGCTGCCCGAGGCCCCACAGCGCCCCCTGCAGCCGCGGGGGAATCATGCACCCGCCCTTCCCAGCCAGGAGCCAGCAGCGCCCCTGCTGGCCGTGCCCAGAACTGCACCACAGGGAAAGTGCCCGTGGCCCAGAAGGGTCCCTGGGCTCCTGTTCTGGTTGTGGCTAATGCTGTACTTGTTCTTGTTTGTTTGCTTCACTACACACACTAGTAAACAACTGTTACTCCTATTCTCATATCTTTGCCTGAGAGTCCCTTAATTTCAAAATTATAATAATTCAGAGTGAGGAGGCTTACATTTTTCGTTCCAAGGGAGGCTCCTGCCTTCCCTAGCAGACACCTGTCTTCCAAACTAAGACAGCGGGATAAGCAGAAAATACTCAAGTGAACGACTTCTTATGGCTATCAGATAATGGAAGAGTAAGATTGTTGTATGTCCTACCAAAAGGTAAGTAGTAACTAAGTAACTAACTTAAGTAGAATTGTTAGTCTTCTGTATATTTATGACAGTATCCAAAGGAATCATACCTGGCAAGAAATTACACATTGCAGTCTATAGATCTGCCAAAGTTGCCTATTCTTTAACATCATCTATACATACCTGCTTTGCCTTTTTCTCCCACATCATGAGTACTTTCCAGTATTAAAACCACAAAAATCAATGGGACTAGACTTCCAAGAAAGCAAAAGGGCTTGCTTCCTCATATTACAGTTGCCAGACAGTTGGCTTTTCTTGACAAAAGATTTTGCAAATGCAAAGCTTATACATGAGTTTAAGGGGTGACTAGAGAAGTTCTTGGGATTCTCTGTTGTATATAAAAAAAAAGATTAATCATGGAGGGTTTGGAGAATCACTGAGCTGGAAATGGCCATAGGGTAGCAAAGTTGAAAAATGAAATGTGCTTATGCTTCTTATTACACCTGTCTAGGCATTAGCTTATACTATCTGGACCAGCAAGTATACTGGATTCGATGTACCCATGGCCTGAGTCAGTTTGATTGCTCTCATGCACTTTTACGTTAGGATTTTGGATTGTCTTCATACCGTTTCATAAGATAGACAGCTATTGTGCTCTGCACAACATGGCTGACAGGAATGACTTATGGTACCTTTCAGATATGCTACAAATGGCAGAATGTATCTGAAAACCATTTGGAAATGCAAACCTGTGAAATGGACTTAAATAAAAAATGGGCAATGTTATATGAAATTACTAGACAGGGTAATTATGACTTTATAAAAAATACCCAAACTGTGTAAGATTAGACATTTTGGAAAAGTTCTGAGGGATAACAATGTAGCTCTATCGAAAATAGAAAACTTAAAGCACTATAAATCTAGTATTAAAAAAAAAGTAATTAATAGGAATAGTCTTTTGTCTATCACCATTCTCAACATGCAAAATTGCAGTAGAAATTCCTGCATATAACAGCAGTTATTTTTTCAGAGGTGTTAAAGTTTTGAATCTGGCAACAAAAAGTGATAATTTTCAAGGTACATGAGCAACTTCTGTCCAACCATGTTTTAGTGAAAAACTTTGATTATATTTTTATTATTCCTTATCCACACAGTAAAATATAAATTACTTTGATATGTGCAGTATATTTTGCATCTAACTACAAAACACAAGGCTTTTAGCAAACAATCATTTTTAATCAACACTGCTTTCATATTTAAATTTGGCGGGTTGTTTAATACTGGTATTAGTTACAAAAAATTCTGTGAAGGGACTGAATGTTTTAGTGATTGTCTTGCAGTGAATAACTGTTGAATAAGTTAAAAAAAACTTCATCAAAAATAAAGATGAGACATGTATTCTTTGATAAAGATCAGATTGATAAAATGTTGGGATACAAATTTGCAAAAATTTATTTTTAGTTATTTGAAACAGATTCCATTAGGTCCTGGCTGATCTAAGTGGGTACCTCTGAAAATTAACTTAATAGATGGAAACATCAAAATATTGAAGTGATGAAATAATCTTCCTGTAACAAAAGTAGCTATTTTCCTTTGACAGAGAAATTAATAATTTTCTTATAGACTGAATTGTTGCTATAGATTCAAATAATTGCAAATATACTGGCTCAGGGAAGATGTATAGTGATATTTATATATATATATTATATTTCTGCCAAGGCCTTGATTCGTTCTTTCCACACAGAGAGACACATAAGGTCCATGATTTCAGGAAAAAAATCAACAGCCCAGTGCTTTTATCCTCCCAACTTTACCACATTCATCACAGCTCACGCTACTAAGGTGGCCAAGCACATAACAATGCAAGTGACGACTGACACAACAGAAAATATCCAGAATTAAAATACTTAAGGTCAATGTTTTCTTTAGCAACATAGATGACATGAGTGCTGCTTAATCTTTATCATGGAATTAGGTCACATCACTCTGGCAACAATTTTTTGGTAAAACTACTCAGTACACAACACCTCCATTTGGTTTTCACCTTGTTCCTAATATGTTCACCTAATATGAAATTTAAAATCGTATGAAACACAAATCATTAAACTTTCCCATGTACAAGCTAAATTAAAGTACCTGCTTTTGCTAGATAGAATGAAAGATGCTCATCAAAATATCTTTTACCTTTAATTGAATTAATTGAATGCATTTACATCTATTTTTATTATATTAGATTGTTTATAGTTGTGTCTCATTTTCATGTTTTTGAAAAGTCATGTGAGTGGGAGCTCCAAAAACACCTAGATATCCAATGAGGTTACCTCAGCTGACGTTACTAGTTTAGCATCTCACGAAAATTAGGTTCCAGAGCAGAAATATCAAGACATAGCCTCAGCTATAAAGTGCTTTAGACCGCTTTATTAATTTAAGACTGCTCTGTTATAGATTTAAATCTGTCAGTCAAGATCTTGTTTGTATATACTTAACCCTATTTCCCAGTATTTTTAGTAAATAGTTTGTACAGCTTAAGATGGTTACACAGGGCCCTCAAAATCAGAGTAAATATACTAATACAAGAACAATTTCAATTTGTTTCTGTAGGGACAGAGCTGGTTGTAGGCTATTCCACACAAATACCAGGTGCTTTTAGCAGGAGGTATGAGAAAGGTATGACTGGTAAAAGATGTGTTTGTAGAACACATGAGGACACAAAGCAGTACATAGGTCAAGAGGGAACTCCACGGTTTACATAGAATATAGGCAAGCATTACTGGCTATACAGACTTCTGCAACTGCATATCAAGCTTCAAAGATACTTTTCTGGTTAGAAGAGGGCTGCAGATGGGAATGCAAGGGGTCTACTGGGAGACACAGTAGTAGCCAGTGGATGCAGGGGCATTATACATAGCCTCAAAGTCACCTTCCCCCAGGAAGCAGCTCTTTACCTTGGTAGTGGCAGAACACTGGGACAGGCTGCCCACCGAGGGCCTGGAGTTCTGCTCTCTGAAGACATTCAAAACACCTGGACATGTTCCTGTGTAGCCTGCTGTGGGTGACCCTGCCTTGGCACCGGGTGGGCTGGACTAAATGATCTCCAGATGTCCGTCCCTGTAACTCTGTATATACCTGGAAGGAGCAAACAGGGGCTGTAAGGAGAGCATCCGGTTATCACACCTAGTGTTAACCTCCCTGGAAGTGTTTAAGGAACGACTGGACATGGTACTCAATACCCTGTCTAGATGACTAAGTGGTGTTTGGTCACTGATTAGAATTGGCGATCTCAAGCCTTTTCCAACCGAGTTGGTTCTGTGGCTCGGTGTGCCAGCTGGGACAACGGCCCAACGCACGCACTCGAAACGGAAGGCCACGTGGGTTGGCAGCAGCCATCGGGCACTTCGGGGCCTTAGCTCAGCCGCCCCTGCAGAAGTCCAGGGTCCGCAGGGCTACCGCGAGGCCACCGGGAAATGGGCGGGACAGGAATGACGCCAGGCATGGTGCCGACCGCGCTTCCCCTTCCATCGCCGCTTGTCGCCAGCGACCTACTCCTGGTCCGACTCTTCTTCCTCCCCCCCACGAAAATGGCAGCGCGGGCCACGGGCGGTGGGGGAGCGGCCCGGCCACCGCCATCTTGAGGCGGGAGGGACGGCGGCCGCGGAGCCCCTCCTGCCCGGCCTCCCGCCGGAAGTGGCGTCAGGCGGCCCCCGCGAGGCCACGCCCCGCTGCCGGGCCTCGCGCGGCCGCCGCGCGCCCCGCACCGCGCCGGGCCCGCCGTGTGAGCCGCCCCGCGCGGGCGGAGAACCGGGCAGGCGCGCGCCCCGCGCCAGGGGCCCGGGGGAGCCGGCGCGCGCCAGCCGTTACCGCAGGCCCCGCCCCTTCCGGGGCGCTCGGCCGCGCCGCCGCCCCCGCCTCCCTCCGTCCGCCCGTCGGTCCCTCCCTCCCGCTCCCGCTCTCCTTTTGTGAGTTATAGCAACCGTTGCCTTGTGAGTCGAGCGCCATAGTCACCGTAGTCCTGGCGACTGTTACCCATCAACAACAGCCGCTCCGCTCCCGCTCCTGCTCCTCCTCCTCCTGCCGCTGCTCCGCACCCCCTGCCTCACCGTCACCCACCACAACAACAACAACAACAACCGCAGCCGCCGCCACCAGCAGCAGCGACAGCGGGAGCGCCGCCGCAGCCCGCCCCGGCACAGGTGAATGCGCTCGGCGGGCGCACCCCGGCCCTCCCTCCTCGTTCTCCGCGCGGCATCCGGGCCCGGGCTGCGCCCTCGGGCTGCGCCCCTGCCCGCGGGGCGGCGAGGGGACGCGGGGCTCCCCGCCGACCCCCCGCGGCCCTCCCGGGAGCGCCGTGCGGTCGGGGAGAGAGGGGCGGCGGGCGTAGACGGGGGTGTCGGGCGGGGAGCGGGGCCGGCCGCCGTGCTGGCTGAGGAGGAGGAGAGGCTGGGCGATGCCGGGGACGCAGGCACGCTGCGGGACCTCCAGGACAATCGCTGGGATGCGGTGCGTGTGCGTTTGAGTTGGGTCTCGTTTGCACGGGTCAGGAGATGCAGAAATCGGGGGACGCGCTGCGGCCGCAGTCAAAGGTTAATGGCTTGAAACCTGAAAAAAGCCGTAGGGTTGGGAGGAAAGATGCAGCCGGATCCTGTAGGACAGCAAGAGTAGGGGTTAAGTTCCCCCTTTCACTTACAGGGGCCTTGTTCTGATTTGATATGACTACTGAATAACTAAATGTTGCATGTTTTCGTGAACTTGCTCTATCTTTTAATGATACTCTTCGTGCTATCGATCATACCTACCCCCCTTTTTTTCTGTGCTTTCTCTGTGTATTTTTTTTCTTTTATTTGTAATTAATTTGCGATTTATTTTCGTGCAAGCTATGTTTTCTTTGTATTGTGAAGTGGGGTTTTGTTTATTCAATACCCCCACTAATACATACACAGAGTAGACAAGACAGGTTTGGTTTTTTTATTCTTATTGCACTCCTTCTGCAGGGAATTGTTTTTAAATGATGCTTTCATACTGACAGTGTAACATGAAACAGTGCATGTGTAGGTCTTGTTTTTCACACAGTTACGTTTATGTGGAGAGAATCCATTTGTTTCCTCAAACTCTCCACGATGAAAGAAATTCAAGATACTGACAGTGGGTTTCAGTACTAAGCAGCAAAGAAAGGACAAAAAAATAGTATGAAAAAGAAGTCTGTGTGATTTTCATAGTGGTGCTGCTTTTCGATAATACTTCTGTGAAAGAGGGAAGGGACAGCTGTATACCTCTCAAAGAGATGTAGTAGGACTCATGTTATTAATGAGTATGGTTTTCTTCTTACTTTCAATCCAAAATGCATGCTTTCTTCTTGCTTTTTGTGATTGCTTGTTAAGATCTAAAGATATTTGTTGTCATTGATGTCAAATCATACTTCTTATACTTTTTAAATTATTTGGATGAATTTAAATTTAATCTTTTATGGCAGTGAAACATTAAGCATCTTTATCTTTCCATACATACGAAGGGGAGCGTTGTACTCTCCTCTTTGACTTGTCACATCATGTGTTGTTTTGGCAGGCTTTATTCTTTCTGAAGTGTTGACTTACTTATTTCCTAAATATTTGGTATAATAATTAGGAAAAACAATAATGCTCTTGTTTTTAATCTAAACTCTACATTTAATTGTATATACATCTTTTGATTTTTTATATCCTTAGATATAAAAGATATGGGATTTGTCTCACATTGGAACTACCAATGAGTGTGACTGGGGCAATTTTTTCAAGCAGGTATTAACTATAAAATCTGCTAAGTAGTTTGATACTGATATTCCTTGAGGTAAAGCTTATTGGATCTTTTTTTTAATGTGTTTTAATGTTTCATAATTCACAAGAACTTAGTAAATAAATTATTTTAGATAATGACCAAAAGCCTCTACATCATCATCTTTCAGGGTTTTTTTTCCAAGATGAAACCACTACATGCTGATTTTTTAGATCCTGGTGTAAATAAGTTCTAAACACATTGAGAATTTTCAGTGTGAGTTCTTGCAGGGTATCAGTTATATGGCACATCTGAGTCTTTATGGATTTGTTGACAGTTTTTATGAATCATTGGTTTTGAAATAATTCCTGGCATCTGCTGTTGTTGAAAAGAGAAGATGTTGGTTCTGCACCATACCTTTCTTGAGTAGCTCTACTAGATCACTACAGAATATTGCTCAGAATGGGATCATTTCTGGGTGTTGAAATCTCTTTGTAGAACATATATCCGGGCTGCTGGGTAGCAAAGGAAAGTGGGTGCCTCTGTGCGAGACAAAGTTTCTGTTCTAACTTCGTGGGGTGATGTACACAGGTGTTTCTTAAAAATCATATTAAAAGCACGTTTTTGTCTAAACCCAGACCTTTATAATACTATTTGGCTGCATTTTCCTTAGCCAACTGAATTTGGAAATTCAGTTTGGAAAATAAAAGAGCAGGTGTAATCACTGCTTTTAATATTATGGACTTATATTCAGAAAAGTATTGGCTCTTTATTCTTTTTGAGATACTGCAGTGACCACAGATGAGATTTGCATTATGCCCACAGCATAATGCCTAATGCCCACAGCTAACAAAATAGTTGATGTTTGTGATGCTAACCAGTGTTTGAAAATGACGCACGTGCCTTGCGAGTTTTTAAAAATTTTATTTAAATGCATAGGCTTTCATGACTTAGAGAGTGTGACTCTAATTTTGTTTCAACGTATCCAAACAAAACAGTCATGATCAGGTCCTCTGTTGTACTACTGCTAAACTAACCTACGTTATGCTATTTGGAGAAATCCTTTCAGTAAGGTAGTGTACATAAATAAAATAGACATGAAAGATACTGTTAAAAGCTGTTAAAGATTTTAAAGTCATGGTGCTTTATTAGATAATTAGGTTCAGCTTTGTTAGCACTATCGCATTGCTTGTTCCTGCCTGACAGCGTAGTTTGTTAATCAAAAACTGCCTAGAGAAATAAATGTTGCACTTTATTTCCATTTACTAAACTTTTGAGAGGTTAGGCTGCTTTTGTTTTCTTCTCTTACTTGAAAGGTAAGCCAACGTCTAAAATGTAATGCACATTGTCATTGTAGTTCCTTTTAGTACTGTAGATAGTGTTTCTCATTTTCATGCTTTGCTTTGAAAGGATTTCTTCCCTCTGAAAATATTCTAGATTATTTTTTACCTGCAGTCTTTGACAGCTTACCATTTGCAGATATGTGTCATGCAGAATGCTTACAAAATAAATAGGCTTTTTAAAAGATATATGAGTATTAAAATGGTTTTTAAAAATCGTTGTCAGTTGGAAAGACATGTGAATGCTCGACAATACAGAACAGAAAAATAAGCTTCCATTGGCAATGTAGTGTCCTTGTAGCTGGAGTTCTATTTCAAAACCAAGCTCTTTGTCAAATTCATATACTAGAATACAAAAAGAAGAATGTTTGAAATTATTGATGAAAATGCCTTTTTTTTTTTTTCTAAGAATTAGGGCTGAAAACTTAATGAGGCTTTTAAAATGTATAACTAATATTTAAGACCTTTTATTTCAATTAGCCACAAGTTTATTATCTGTGTATTTTGCCTGCAGTTGGTTGTCAATCAAAGCAATACTTCTCTTTTCTCACAGATGCTATGCATACCCATATTTTGGAAATTTAAGGATCAGTATATATACTGATTTGTCTAAATCTAGTTTGTTAGGAACAGATGGCTGATTTAAACAGGTGTCACTTTCATTTCTTGTGCCTTGTGTTGAAACTTCCAGAGGTTTACAAAGAGCTTCCTAAAGCAGATGGTGATCTTCACTTCTGTGATTAGAAAAATTACTTTTGTAGGAAATTATTTTCCTAGTGACTAGGTGTATTTTAATAGTTTGATGTGTCATATTAGAGTTTATGCTTTAATAGTTACAATGTCATAGCAGAGTTTGAAATGTTTCATGGAATACCATAATTTTAAAATTTCTTACTGAACTTTTAAAGGAGATGTGATTATTTTGGTGTGAAATTCAGTAGTTTGAGTGTGTGGATAGCTGTAGACCTAATAATTGTTATTCTTGCAAGACTAAGAGCAGATATAGTCTGTGGTGTAACATTTTCTTTTCACTGCCTTATATTTTTTACTTATAGATTATTTCATTTTGAAATATTTTTTAATAAAAATGAATTACTATTATGAACACAATATTATTTTTAGACTAATATATATTTAATTTTTTCTGGCACCCTGCTGTATCAGCACATCAGCGGGTTTTTTTCTTTTATTTTTTTTTATTCAGTAGTTATAATTTCCTCAATTGCAAAATATTCTAATAAGAAAGAATTAAATTGAGGCTGGTTGTCTATTTTTTTTGTTTGTTTCTTTCTAAGGATTCCTTTTTTCTTTTTTTCATGTTGACTTTTTAATCTCAATGACTGGTGTTTATTGTTAGTTGTTTTCTTTCTAGCAGATGCACAAGAGGGTGCTATGCTATTTGAAATACAAAAAGGAAAGAAAATCCTAAAAGTTTGTTCATTGAAGTGCATTGATAATGTATATGAGAGTTGAATAAACATTACTGAAATTTTCACACTTTTTCTGTGCAGTGCAATAAAGCAAACCTATTGTTTTCACAGTATTATGTTAAAAATCATAGAGGAAATTGGCTGTTCTGGATCTGGTTATGTCTTTGTGTGTAGATTCACACACTTAAAGTGCACTTTCTGTTCATCAAAAGAAAACAAGTATTTATATGTAAATGATGTCTGTTTCACATATAGCTGAAACTATATAAGCTGTATACTAATTGAAGTACTACATGAACTTATCTGAGACACACATGCATTTTGGAGTGACTTTTATTGTATGTTACATTTTTTATTTATAAGTCTGTATTCACATTTTACGTAGCTAATTTGTTCCTATGTCAGCACTTTTTAAAAAATGTATTGCTGTATATAGAATTTTTTTCCTTTCTCACTGAAGCTCTTCCTAGTTGAAACTAAGGTTGGCATGGGGGCTATGTACTTAAGAATTGCAAAAAGGACTGGATATTTTTCTACATCATTAGTTCTGGGAAAGAAAGCCATCGACCTACCTCCCCCTCACATCCTCCCCCAAAAAGAAAAAAGAGAAACTCAAACCAACCCTTACCTCTACATATTTAGAAGTACTATTATGTTTTAATTTAAAAAAAATCTCTATGGATATATGAATTTTCAGATTAGAAGTTAATTGTAGTAACTTGTATAGTTTAGTAATATATGCTTTATCATACCCCGTAAGATTAATAAGGCAATATTTTCTTTTTTATGTGTAGGTGGTTAATGGTGTCTAGTTTAGTGTAATTTCCCTTTGGAATCATGCGAAAAGATGCAGACTGTAGCTAGGGTAGTACACCTTAAATTGCTTGGTTTTGCACACTATTGCAAACAGTTTAGTTGTTCTACCTGTTCCACTATTGTTAAGTCGTTTGGTTAGTTAAGAACTTCAGTTTTAGTATTCTAAAATCAAGAGGTAGTGGATGGGATATATTGTAAATTCTATTTGATAAAGAAGTTTCCCATTTTACAATATAAATATTAGTGGGACTTGGAAGGTTAGTTTCTAGCAATTTAGGTTTCCTCTTTGTCTAATTTATTTCTAACCTGTCTTCTTTAAATTCTTGCATGACATTCATAGCAATGCTATGAGAATGCCAAATACTGTATGTGAATAACTGAACTGGAGTGTACTTGTAGCATTTATAACTTTATTCATTCATCAGTGAGAGGAAAGAGCAATTTAGCTCTTTTTATTTAGCAGTTTTTAAAGGTCATTTCGTTCACCCATAGACATAGTATGTTGAGCATCTCAGCATCTTGGACCATTTCTGAGTAAACAATATATCTAGTTCTTTCATTTTCTTCTTATTGAAGATTGATTTCAAGTAAGTTTACAAGGCCTTTAAGGCAAGAACCATGTATCTAGGTTTTGTTCAGGCTTTGGATGCTGCTACTACACCTAATGACTCAAAGCCATGTTTACTGTTTATGTACCACATAAATGGATTCTCTCTTCTGTTTTACTTCCTCATTACATTTAAACTAACAATGCTTTCTTTTATATACCACCTCAGGGATGTTTTTTAAACTCTGAAACTCAGTGTAGTTAAGTCATGCAACATTGCGAAGGAGAAATAGAAACAGGCTTATCTATTAAAAGGTAGAGTATGTCAGTTTGTAGGGGCATTGAGTCAGATCATTCTACCTCAGTTGAGATGTTCTGGGGTTATTAGGGTTTTTTTATCTGATTACTTTTATATGTGTTGTTAACTATCCATCCCTAACAAAGAACTTTAAACGTATAATAGGATTCAGTGACAGGACTACTTACAAGACAGTTATTAAGGTTATAGATAGCTATTTATTTATTAAAAAATACATCTTTTGGCTCCAGTGAGCTAGGTCATGTCTGCAGAATTTTCAGCTGATTCTCTAATACCTTTGGTCTGATTTTCTTCCCCTGTCCCCAAAATTTCCGAAATCTGAGGTGGGAGAAGGGAGAGCAGGCTTGCTTATATATCTCTCTTAATCTGACAATGATATTGGATGTTTATTGAATTTCTTGTTTCTTTTCTAGGGGATTAGATGACTAGGACTGTCAATTTGTAATGTTGTGTTTTAGTGTGACCTGTTGCAGATTATCCTCAAAGCATTTTGAAATGTTGCTCTTGTACTGTGTCACCTCATGTTAACAAAATTAGAGTCGTATCACCTGAGCTTTTTCTTCCTTGCATTGTGGTAGCATTCTGCACTGGGAAGAGATGGGAGTGAAATTAACAGTGAAACTAACAGAGTTGAATGGTGAAAAGTAACTAGTCTTATCTAAGGAGGACTTAATCTCTTCATTATTGGTAGGGGAAAGCAGAAATAACAAAATAGCTGTAGTTCTCGTGCCATTGGAAGCCGTAGCCAATGTCAGGATTTCTGTCTTATACTAAATGTCTCATAAATGTGAGGACTTATTTTCTATTTAACTGCTATGAAAAGTATTCTAAAATCTCCCTTTAGAGTCCTAACTCTTTTATTTTCCCAGTAAGATGTCTGCTGTATACCTCTTTATTGTTCTGTGGCTTGAGAGTAGATACAGTAGAGTTACAGATTTAATGAAGGCAGAATGTTTCCTACCTCACATTCTTGCTGATGAGATGCACATTGTAGTCCTTCCATTAGGAAGGACATGTGGCTATACACAAAGGATTGTTAATTTGTTTTTCTAGTTAAGGTTTTATATATTGTTTTTGTTATTGGAAATCAGAAGGTTTTATGTATTGTGTTTATTATTGGAAGTCAGTGTTAATTACTTTGTATCTCAGAGAATTTAGAAGATACAATAAAGAATTAACCTTGCATTAGAACTACTTTCTTTAATTAAAATCCTATTCTTCCTTTTCAATGTTTTGAAGAAAAATAATAGTTGTATAATCACAGTTTAAAAACTAACTTTTTCCATAATTTCTTATTGAAAAATCTGGAATAATTTAATGATCAGATGATATGCATTTTACAGTTAAGTTACAGAAAGGTATTGTTTAAATATACATAGTTCAAGAGACTATTACAATCATTTAGAAAGTATATAATTTATGAAAACTATTTTGATTTCTTCTTAGGAAAGTCTAGCTGTTTTCAAAGTTGCATTACCCTTGGATAGGGAGGAGCAGTTGAGCTACCTGTGTAGTAGCTGATTTATTAGATTGACTGTTAGCCATGAGGTGAATTGACACACTGTGGTAGGTATCAACATTTGTGTTTGTCTTTAGCACTTAGCTCCTATTTTGTTTTGTCCACTCTATGTTAAATCACTTCAACTGAGTTGCAATTTGCAAATTCCATATTCATTGTATTGTTTTCCTGCCAGATTTAGTAAATGGAAAAAATACAGAATCCAGTATGTTTCTAATTCCTCAGAGTTGACTCTGGGTAATAGTAATAGCAATTCCCTGTAACTCCTACGAAGTTTATTTGTTGGTGTTTCTGAAAGGCATGGAAGCTCTTCCATGAGCTATATCATCCTTACAGTTATTTTAGAGAGTAAAGCATGCTTAGTGTTAAATCATAGATTTAACGTAATTTAATATAATTATTATTTAATAATAAGTAGGACAGAAATATAACTTCATTCACTTATTTTGTGGAAATGCTTTTGAGCTACAAGTTCGGATTTTGAAATGAGGCAAGAGTGAATGAATTAAGATGAAAGCACAGCTCTTCATGGTATTGTCTCTTTCCAAGTGCTTTCTGATGGAAGGTTGTCCTGAGTTGCTCTGGCTTTCTCCAACTCTGAAACTCCTTTCTAGTGTAAGGAGCACAGTCCTGAGAGGGTACTTCATGGAACAGTAGTGAGCAAGGTAATGTATAGAGATTTCAATATGCTGGGTCTCTTGTGGTATAGAAATGAGAAAGGCTTACAGTTATGCAAATCTCAGGGTACCTCATAGAATTTAGGTTTTGTGTCCTAAGTACCTTTTGCTAGCAAACTTCTGCAGAAAGGTTTATTTGCAGTAAACTCAAAATTAGAGGTAGTCCTTCAAAGCAATAGCATAATTTATGATGTAAGTAATGATTCTGTCTTATGAAACAGACTTCCCAGTGTTTTAAAAGTTCTGGGTTTACACTGATTCACATTGTGGATTTACACTGTTTGTGATTTACACTTTTTAATGCTGTTGTTTCAGGTCATTCAGATGGTCAGTTGTCAAACACTATAACCTTATGAGCTTGTGTGGTCTGGGATATTGAGATTTTTTTGTCATTGTTTTATATCCATACTTTCTTTGGAGGCAGATTTAAATTTCAGATATTAAAATTTCCTGCCATGATCTTGATATAGACACTGAGTCAAATTTCCTGTCCTTAATAGGGCTTGAAAGTCTTCAGTATTGATTTCTTGTTACTGAATTCTGAAGAAACTGGCATTTCTTGAATTCAGGGAGGAGCTGGACATAGAATCATGGTTTCTGTGCAGTGGCTGCCTTTCATGACCTGATGAAGACAGATTCTTCATGCAGTCTCAAGTCACCAGTTACAAGTTTGTTTATTACAAACATGTTTCAGGCAACTGAGATGAAGAGGAGTTTTAGGATTACTTTGCATGTGAAAGGTTGCCATGTAAGGGCTGCCACTTCTTGATTTCAGGACGAAATACTAGGTTATTTGGCTAAGACTTGTAACAACTCAGTGCTGTAAATCTCAGCAACTTTTAATGGCTTGTGTCCCCAGCACAGCTGTAATTTGGAGGTACTCAAAAGTTCTTGTGTCAGCATAGTTGTATTTTTTATTACACGCTATGATGCAAGGAGGGTAACTTTTCAGACACAGCTGAATGTCTTGGAAGCTAAACATCAACAGTCTGACCATCTGTAGCCTACTGAAAAAAGGATTAAGCTGGAACCAGCAGTTCATTTTTTTTCCTGCACTTGAAAATAATTAATATTTTGAAAAACTGCAAGCATTTTCTACCCGTATTTTATAAAATGGGAAAAGATATAATGTCCAAGTCAGAAAAACAAGGGGATCTGGCAGAATAGGAAAATAGAAGTTATGTTTTTGTCATCTGTCATGAATTAAGCAGTGTGTGTGTGCGTGTGTCTGTGTAAGTTTTGGTCAGAAACTTTAGTACTTATCCCAGAGTTTGTAGTATAAGAAGGGGAAAGTAACAGGTTTTGGCCATTAAAAATGGCTTGAAGATATAATTGGGTGTTAACAGTGGGAAATGAGATGTTGATTCAGAATATGTTAAATCCTCTAATAAAGTTACTTGTATTATCTCTGTAAAACAAACTTCATGGTCACAAGTATAACTTTGTTTTATAGCTATGCTTCTAACCTCCCAGTGATCTGTTCTCTTTGGCTAGTATTTAGACTTTGTTTTTAAAAATATGTTTGTTCTACATGAAGTACTTCTGTCTTCCACAGACTGATTCAAAAGCATGTGCTCTAGTTTTACAGCATTTAACTCGCTAGAATGGAAATGGTTAAGTAATTATGCCAGAATGATTTTTGGTTTTATATTTCCTTCAAATATGTATTTCTGTAGACTATTGTTATATAGTTATACAGTTCCTAGGTAGCTCCAGTACTTTTCCCTTCCCTGATAGGGGGGAAGACAAAACACATTCCAGAAGCTCCAAGGCCCCTATCCTGTCTTGGTTCTCTTTGGGAGCCAAGGTTCAAACCAGCTCTTGGAGACACATTTTCATATAAAAGTTTAGTTCCTATCTAAGGTGGGGGGGGGGGGGAGTTCAGGAAGGGGTAGAACCAGGGGGAATTGCCTCATTACTTGTACTTCTAACTGAGGATTCTTTTCAATTATGCTAATTTGCTAAACTTATAAACCTGCCCTTGGAGGCTTCTAATGAAGATCAGCCTTTATATTACCTCCTGTTCTAATACTGTCTCAAAAGTGTGTTGATTATTTCTAGATCTTCAAGGCATCAATAAAACTGAAGGAACAGGAGATGCTTAGGATACTTAGTGCAGTATGGTGTGCAGTTTGTGGTTGTATTTCTTTTCCTTGCAAAGTGAAAGAAATGTGACAGATAGTTTCTTAGGAATAAGAATTATCGAGCAGGACATTTTATTTTAATCTAGGTGGTTCAACTTGTCAAATGGAGTTGCTTGTGTTTGGGCAAAGGGTAAAACTGGTGGTTTTCACATCATTGACTGGTATGTAATTTCTGTATTGAGCATATTTTCTCAAATAATCTCTTAACTATCCTTCACAGAGTGTTAGAAAGCTTGTCTTTCCTTACAGCATGCATACAGATTGCCTATTATAAATACAGTTGTCTTAGTGAAATCTAAAACAAAAACAGTCGCTGAAAAAAATTTTTTTTTTAACCTATTTCTACAATAATCTTCAGGCCAAAAGGGAGAGGAATGCCAGTCCTATGAAGCTCTCTAGGCCTTCAGAGACCTGTAGCTGCAGACTGCAGGCTGGGACAGAGTGGCTGAGACTACAGGCTGGATGAAGCCCTGAGATTGTGGTTGTCAGGTAGCTGAACATGTGCTAGCAGTGTGCCTTGGCTGAAGGGAAGATCAAAAATGTGTATTGGGCTGTATGAACACAGGTATATGCAGGAAATTGAGAGAAGTGTTTATCCACCTCTCCTCTGTATTTATTATACAACATTCACAGGCATTTCTGCTTTTACTCTCACTCTTCTACAGTTGTGGAAAAGGAGTTGGTTGGAGTAAGTTCAGCAAAGGGCCGCTGAGACAGTCAGGAGCTAGAGTGCACATATCTGTACATAGGCACTGAACAACATGAACTTGTTCAGTTGTGAGAGGAGAGAGTTACAGGCATGCCATCAGCAGCCTTTTCTGGAAGTGCACTCCAATGGAAGCATGTGGTAAATGGATGAGAGACAGTTTCATGATGTGAATCAAGAGGTTTAGATTGGAGACAAGAAGAACCTTTCTTCCCATGAGGACAGCCCAGCTGTGCAGCTTGGGTAAGTTTTGCCATCTCAATCTTTGGAGGTATTCAAGCTCTAACTGGATAAAGCCCTGGTGAGCTGTCTAATGCAAAGTCTGAACCTGCTTTGGGAGTTAAGTTGGGATTGGCAGCTCCTGAAATCCACACCCACCCAAGCTATACTATGATTTTACGTGTGATTCTTGTTCTACAGCAGAAGTTCCTAGACGTGATCTAGTTTGCCTTCTAGTCTTGCCGGCCAGTTCAGTTTCCTAGGACAGCATTTGAATCCTCACATATGTAGGTAAAAGTGGAAGGATAGAGCTAGGGTCACAAAGTAGTCCTCTTGACTTACATCACAAAGACCTTGATTGAGTGCCCAGGAGATGATCTCCCCAGTAATGCAACTGTGGGGTTCCTTTTTACATTTCTGTTATTTTGGTCCAACACTTCATAGTATGGATTTTGCAAGCTTAGGTCTGGACATAGACTGGATTCCTCACATTTATTTATACAATATTTTAGAATGAAACCTCAAGACTTTCCACTGGAGTCTTGCAGAGGCAGAAAAATAAAAGCTGTAGAGAAAACCGCAGTAGCAGGAAAACATTTTTTAGGTCTCTTCAGGAAAGACAGTGATGAACAAAGGGGTTTAAAAAAGGAGGAGGGCCTTGTTTGAATACCTGGCAGAACCAAACCCCAGCTGCTGATATTTTTTTGTGTGTATTTATCAAAGTCTTAATTGGCAGGTTTTGTTGTAGCAAAGAAGAAGAATAAACTAAAAGTGAAAGAATGCAAATAATATTTTTATTGGAAAAAAATTAGAATTCTAAAATAAACTGGATCATTTCTTTTGTTGAAACAAGTTCAAGGGTGTTGATGAAACATTCTATATTTGGCTGACTGCCTGATGATTTGTAAGTGATGTTCAGTGTACAAAACAGCCAGCAGTCTGAAGAGGGGGTCTTTTATGTAATCAGGATATCTAAAATATTTTCCTGTAACTTGCCTATAACTCTGTTCATTCTGATAAGAACTGGACTGTGTCCAAAAAAAAAAAGGATTTCAGAAGCAAGGACAATCATTTTTGAATGTATGTAAAGAGATGTTAGTTTTAACAAAAGTGTTTGCTATATTATATAGCTGCTGATATAAAATTAGTAGCAATGATAGAGATCAAGAGCAAGGATCTAAGGAAGTGTGCATTACACTATTACTGGTGAAATCAGAAAAATAGGTTGATAATCAATGCTTCTGTTGACTGAAATGGTTCTCTTTGGGGGTTTTTTATTTGTTTTGTCTGGAGTTTATCATGATGGGACATTCAGATTCATAGCAAAATTAATATACTTTGATTTATCTTACTCTTGTTTAGCACTTCCTGAAGAATGAGCAAAAACTTATGTATGCATTTCAATTATGTAAGAACGATGAAGTGGTATGTTGTATGTCTTTAAGACTTAGAAATCAAATTCAATTTCTGCAGTTCATGACATAAATCTTGAATAAATAGTGTTTCTGAATGTTCTTTATATTTGAATTGGTTTTTTATTCTCTAGGTGCAGTATGCTGGAGCCTAATAAAAAATAGCACTAAACAATAAAAATCAGTTACCACTACCTTTTATCAAACCATCTTTTGAAAGTAATAGTACTTAAACTTCTTGGGCATCAAGCTTTTTGTAGTATTATATTAAAATTTCTGTTAGGAATGTTTTGTAATGCTAGAAGCCAGAAAACAAATAAACAAACAATATGTTTTGGATCCAATTGTGCAATTCTCAATATTCAATTTGTATGATAAGTACAATTACTGTAAACATAGAGATTAGTTAAATATTCACTGTTGTACAGTACCAGCTTGATTAATGACATTCTTTCATATTTTTTAATAATTAATTAATTTTTCTTATTTTTTTACCTTTTTATTATTTTTATTTGCCTTTCTGTGTGCTGGTATGCTTTTCAATATTCTTTACTTCACTTGGGTTTTACACTGTACTTCATTTTTTTTAACTCAGTGTTTTTTCTTTGAGGGCAAAAAATCCATGCTAGATAAACCTAGCTAAGTTTAAATTCTTTAAATAAGAATCCTTATGCATATTTTCATTTACAATTTCATGTTTTCAAATGCTTTCTACAGTCAATCTCAGCTAAGGGCTTAGAGAACTGTTTCTTTGAGAGAAAGGTAGTGGTGAGTAAAGAAGATTTAATAATTTTAGGATATTGCTTGTAAATAAATGCCTGTAAGCTGAAAATATAAGTTGAAGTGGTTTGTTCTAAGTCACACATGGAATAAAAATAAAATATTGGTATCTATCCAGGAAATGCAAGCTGTGGCTTGTTCAAATCACTATCTTTTCAGGTGCTCAGTATTGTTAAGTTGGAAAAGCAGAACAGACTGTGCTGTTTGGAACTGAGTGTCTTTTACAGTGAGGGCAACAAAAAGCCATGTGGGAGGTTTTTTGTATGTTTGGCTTATGGAATTTTTTTGGTTTATTTTTTTGTGTAAGAATTTGAATGTATTTAAAATATATTTCATGTAATGTGACACAAAAATGAACGCTGGTACTAAAAGTTTCTTGGGAATAAATATGTGCTTGTGAAAGCTAACATTCTGAGAAAGGTCAGACAGGAAGGCAAACAAAGTTATAATTAATATCTTAAATAATATTATCAAGTGTGATGGTAAATTTCAAGCATGTTTGGTAGAATAATATTTTTGGAGTGGGTTTTTTTGTCATTGCTTTCAACATAGTGCATTTCTTGTGTATTTCCTGTAGAATTGCTGCTGCTGAATTTGCTCTTAAATTGAGTATAAATTTATTAAATAAAAAAGAAAGAACAAAGTAAACACAGTGAAATATTTGTTGCCTTACTACAGTTATAGGACTTCAAACAAATGGTTACAAAGCTAAGTAGTAGATTTCTGAAGAGATACTTCAAATTCAGATGGTGGGGCAGGCAGGTAGTAAAGGATATCTTTAGGACATAAAGCAGTATTTTTTGGGGACAGCTTTCTGTAAATGTATTTAAATTTCTAAGTTTGTAAATGTTCCTTTCTCTCATAAAGTATATGCCAATCTTGAATTTTTTTCTCAGCGTTTTTTCCCTCCTTTGCGGTTTATAATGTCATTCTTTTTTTGCTGCTTTATTGTATCATCATCAGTGACGGTGATATCTGCTTCTTTATATTTTGCAATTACAATTATTTCTTCACTACTTTTATGGCACTCACTTTTGTTATTAGGCTCTGCAGTTTAGTGTCCACAGATTGGCTGTTTTTTTGGGGTTTTTTTCCCTGTTATTGTTGGATGCCTGGCTTGGATGTGGTTTAATATTTAACAGTTTACCTGAGATAGTGGGGTGTGACTTGTCTGCTAAGCATCACACAGTGCCGACGTATACCCAGTTGGTTATAGGGATAACTTGCAGGTGCCGAGATTGGCTTTCAGGGACTGCCTGATCTTTTTATTTGCCAACAGTCACTTTGCTTCCATGTTTGCTAATCTCAAGCTTTCTCTTGTGGTGCTTTAGACTACTTCATGGCAATGTATATGGAATTGATACTTAAAAATATATTTGGAAGAATGTTCTTTTAGTTGGTTTGATATAATTGGAAATAACTGGAATTGAGAAATTCAGAATCTGTTTCTTTTAACAGTAACATAAGAACCGGTAAATCTCCAGACTCTGCAGAAAATAACCCCACTTATTGCAAAGTGGAATCCTTGAAGAATATATTGAAACAAGTTCTTGAGTTATTTGGGGGTTTTGGTGGAGTGGGTATATTTGCTGTTGCCTCAGGGAACTCAGGAGCAATTGTGCATGCATTTGGTGTGGATTTATTGTGGTGGTAGTGAACTCTATCCTAAAAATAGGTTTCTAGAATTATGGGAGAAACGTTACCTTCATATGTCATTTTACTAATGTGGAATTTTCGCCTAGAACCAAGGGAATGTTCAGCTTGCACTGCTTATTTGAATGGCCAGTTTACAAATGAGTTCTATAATAAAGGATGAAGGAGTCTTAGGCTTGTCCTAAGTGAGATTCTGGTCAAATTTATTTTACTAAACTGTCAGTGAAGACAACCAGAGTGTCTCACCAGGCTGAAGGCATCAAGGCCCTATTCTGTTTTGTGTAAAGGAACAACTGATATCTACAAATTTCATTTACACCAGTAACATTAAAGTAAATATATTTACAGAAGAACATCTAAGGAAAAATGGTGGATGGACAATACTTTACATCTGTTCTCTTTGTCAGAGTCCTCCTTGTCTCTAATAAATTCTTGGGCACAGAAGTTCATAAAAAGCTATAACAAAATGTTGACCGCAGAACTTAATTCAGATAATCAGTACCTAATTTTAATTCTAAACCTCTAGGTAGTTTTACAGTGTGACATACTTCTGTTGCACCTCTAGCTGTATCTGGTTGTTGGTGTTGTCCAAGCAGCCTGTCATCTTTGAGGTGGTTGTGTCTAGGGTAACATATTACAGTGATCTTTTAAAAATAAAATCAGAAAAAGCCAACTGAAAATGGTGGTTATACACACCAGTTCTTCAGATTTGTCTGTAGAAGTCAATAGAATGTGTTTCATTTTGGCATTCGGTTGTAGACTCTACTAGATTGGTGGCTGTTCCAGGCTAAATCCCTCAAGTACAGGGGGTAAGGCAGGTTTTTTGTTTGAGTGTTGTTTGAGTGTTACCCTGACGCAGGTGTAAAGTTCAGTTTTACCCTTGAAAATTATTTTGAAAACTTAAAAATTCTGGAAAAGCAACAAAGTTGTAGCTGAAAGAGTTTGAATTTATGAATACATTCTGCTGGTTATTTGCTGTTTTACCACCAACCATCTGAGGTTTTTGTTTTCAGAACATGCTTCATATTTCTTATTGTTTTCATGGTTCCCTTAAAAAAACATCAGTCACTGAGTAGCACACAGCAGTTTGGAATGGATAAACAATAGCATTTCCATTCATGACTACTGGATCCCATTTTGTGGCACTGTCTGCTACATCTGTTGCCTAGATAACTAATCGTAACATTTTCAATAACTTTTGGGACAGTGCATTAGTTTATTAAATTTATGCTCTTAAGAAAATAAGTTTGGTTTAGTTTTTTTTCTGATGTGCCTGTCTGTCTTATTTAAAAGAGGGTTAGAAGTTTCAGAAAAACATACTAACAAAATAATTAGCTTGAAAAGGTAAGCAAAAATAGATGCTACCATTGAAGAAGAGGCATTTGCAACTTGTTTTTGACTCCCAACATTCTGGATAGTCAGGCAGCAAATATTCGCAATACATCCTACAGTGTTGTATGGATCCATTTGAAGGACCAAGCTGGAGGAAATGCTGTATTCTTAATTCTAGTGCCATGGAACAACTTGTCCTTTCATACAGCCTGGAACTGCCCCAGACTATTAGAAAGAAAAGCCATAAAAATCAGATCTTTTGCATGTCATTTCATAGCCATTCTTTCAGCAGATTTACAAAAATAGTGCTGAAAGAAATTAATCTGCGGAGATTTACTTAGTTGTCTAATATGTAGAACATGTAGAGGTGACAAAGACACACAAAAACAGAACTCACTTGAAATCTAGTTAGAGGTTTGTTGGACGTCTTTTGATATAGATTGTTAATAATAAATATTCTGCTATTTTAGAGTTACTAAGTTAATTTTTTCCCCTCAAAGTCCAACTTTTATGATCGGGAGTATGAAAATTGTATGAAAATGTATTGTTCTGTCAAAAGTTTATTATAAAATGGCTTTGCAGAGCATGTTTACCAGCTCCATTATACTAGCTGGTTAGTATGTGAAGGTTAAACCATGACGGGGTTTAGAGTTAACAGATTTTAACTTTGCTAATTTAAATAAATGATGGATTAGAAGAAATACTGCTGTCTGCTTTATTGTAGCATGCAACATAAGTCAGAGATTTTGCTTTTGTGTAGTTTTTTGGGTTTGTGTTTGTATACAGTATTCAAATTTGTCATTGTAACTTTTTTAAGGATATGCTGAGAATTGGGATTGACTAAGGAGAGTGTTCATCTATTTAAATAAACTGGTTAGAGCCATAGGAGAAGGCCTGTGGTGTTTTCAAGGCTTCTCAGCCTGAAAGTACTGCATAACCCTTTTAGGTTGCATAGCAACAGGCTCCTAGCAACAATAATAGATTGAATTTCCAATAGTGACCAGGCCGGATGTAATAATAAAGCAAGAGTACAAACAGTTGTCATGGTTTTCTTTTCACAGTAAACTAGTGTTGAATTTAGGGAGATTCTATTTCTCAAAGTGGTGAACCTCTTTGCAAAATGAAAGTAATTTTGAAAATTGAGGTACAAAAATTGTAACAAGGTGCTTAAAATGAATGACTTTGATGTCTAATAGTTTTGGAACATTGGGGAAGACAAAGAAACATTGAATTAGTTGTTAACGAAAAAGAGTATTTAGTAATCACTTTAAATTGCTTTTAAATCTCAACCTCTTTTATAAATTGACCTGTACTGGATCTTCATAGAAACCCTTAGCTATACTGATAAACATGTTTTTTAGAAAAGTTTGGAAATACCTTGTCACTGTCCTGTTAAAAGATAATGAATAAAACTGAGTAACTGAGATTTGTTTTATGTCATTAATCTGTCACTTTATCATATTTTCAAGATCTCTTATGGGTGAAAGGTAGAAATATATGGACAAGCAAGTGACTTGAAATGACAGACAAAAATCATCTCACAAAATAGTGATAGTTTTAATTCTGGATGATTACATTTCAGTTTAAATGTTTTGATCTGTCTAACTGTTGAAAATTGTAACACTAGTTGTTAAATAAAGAGACAGATTAACAATAGATTAACACCACTATTCAGTTCCTGTATCTGTTTTTGGGATGGTATTGAAGTGTCACTATAGTAAAGACCAGGTACCTTCAAAGAAGGACAAATTACTTATTTGCAACCTGCTGCATTCCATTAATATGGCACCTTTTGTTTTTGGAATAGATAAAAACTGTTCTAAGAGTATAAAATTTTCATCTTCTGTTACTGGTAACAGAGGCAAGTCTGAAGGCTGTACATTATTGAAGAAAAATACAAAATTAAACATTTGGAAGTTACAGGCTTGACTAGAGATGTTTCACTGGACTTTGATGTTTCAGTATGTTCAGATGTTTATCAGTAGTGGTTTTTATCTCAGGAATATTTAAATCTGAATCCTGAAAAAAGCTTTTCAGGACCTCTTAGGTCTGACTACAGATAGTATTCTCTATTTTAACTGTCAGTATCATCAGTATTCTCCATTTTAACTGTTAACATCATTTTGATGGAGTCATAGAATGTTAAGGGATTTGAAGGGACCTTAAAGACTGTCCAGTTGTGACTCCCCTGCCTAGTGGGACACCTCCCACTAGACCAGGTTGCTTAAGGCCCAATTCAACTTGGCCTTGAACATTGCCAGGGTTGGAGCATCTACTACTTCTCTGGGCAACCTGTTCCAGGGTCTTATCAACCTCAAAGTAAAGAATTTCTTATTATGTTTTTTCTCATTTGACACTAGAATTCTCATGGTGAAGAGTATTAGTATGGTGATAGAGACATATTTTGGATATGATTAATGAAACAAGATGCTTTTATGTGATGGTACTCAAAAATTGAGTTCTGTTTACTTGAATTGTGACTTAAAGCAGTAGTCTGAATAGTGTTCTGAATTTGTATTATGTTTGTAATTTAGACTATGTACTCATTTAAACTCTTGAATTTTAAAGCTTAAAATTATTTAGGAGTGTAATGTAGTCTGAGTCTGACATCTGAGCAAAAGTATTTGATTAGCATTTGTGGATTACTAACTAATTTTGTGCACTGTGGAGGTATTTATGTGGTAAAGTAACTACTGCCACATGTAGAGAGCTAGAAGAGTTTGAAGGATTTAGCAGAATTAGAGTTTGTAACTTAGAATAAGGTAAAAATCTGATAATGAAATTGTAGCTAGGTTACAGAAAGAAGAAATTTAAAAATACAGAAACGTAACTTTTGCAGCCTTCATAGATTATGACTGTTAAAGGTATTTTTACTGAGAATTGTATTGTGTAGTACAGTTGTGATATTTTCAGGGAAGTCTCAAGCATTTTAACCTTACATTGTAACAATAGTATCTAGTACTTATTATGGCAAATACATGTTCTTAAATCATGTACATTACAATCAGAATTCCTGTAAGAATATATTTACTTTCCAGAAGTGCAGTCATTATCTTTATTCAGCTCTCTGTGCTCCTTCTCTGCATGGCTGGATTTCTATATATTGTATCAGTACTTGTTTTTACCTTTTAGACCAGAGATGTTGCTTAGAATAGTTACTTACAAATATTCTTGTTGGGCAAACATAACAACTAGATTTGTAGGCTAAGGTTTCTCCTTCATCCAGGGTACCTAACCTATTGGGCTGCTTGCCTCTGAATTTACAAAACCAAAAAAACCCCTTTTCTGCTCAAATCAAAAGGGCACAGGTTAGATATTTGACTCTGTGTCGGACATGATAGTAATGTCTTTAGACATTTTTCTTAGACTTTACAATTTTTATGAAACAGGAAAAAATTATTTATTAACTAAAAACTGAGAAGACAACCAATTGTAGAGTCTTGTAGCATGTAACAGTGGAAAATCTTCAGGAACAAAAATGGAAGGTGAGCAAAAGAGAAAAGAAAATACTTCAAATTTTATTTATTTATTTTTAACTGTAAGAATATGTAATTTTAGGAAATTTATTCAAGTGTTTGGAAGTGTAAAAAGAAAGACTGGGAGGAAGTAGGTCTCTGAACTTCAGAGGGCAATATTGAACAAGAGGGTTGGTAAAAATCTGTGTAGTCTCTTGGGCTGTACATTTATCCTTCTGCTGTTTGCCATGAAATGTATTGTGTTGTGGCATGGCACTGTGTGTTTAATTCTGTTTTTTAAAAATTAGTGCTGTTGACATGCAAATTTATTTTCAGAATTTTCCATTTCATGTAAACATATTCTATTCTCATATTGATTTAATGTAAGAACAATTATACTGCAATTTAGTGTAAGAAGTAAAAATGGTTATTTTTTTGTTTAGTATCTGTAAGTTGAAAAGCGTAGTTTGGAATAATTGACCAGACACCAATTCTGAAACAAACATCTCATATGCTTTCTGTTTATTTTTTGTACTGGTGTACTCAATACATTAACTATATGGCTAAAATAACAAATATAAGCAATAATGTTGGTTTATGTAGTTAAATACTGTGTAAAATTATAAGATGCTCAAAAATGCAGAGTTTTTTAATGGGTAAAAGAACAGGCCGAAGCAGTGAATGCTTCCAAGCAAAAAGCTATATTAGCATTAAATATAGTTGTTGTATGGAGGACTACAAGATCTAATTAATTTTTTTTACTTAATTGCTATTTATATGCTACTGTAGCATGTGTGATATTCTTCTTTCATAAACATACCCACGTACAATGTTCACTCTTTGATTGTCTACTGTTATTTATGCCACGTTTATCTGCCAAGAAGAGTGAAGAATGTCAATGAGATGTTTTTCTGCATAATTAAATACTTAACACCCAACTTAATGGGTCTACATCACGTAAAACATAGCTGTTAATCAGATATAAGTACAGAATGCTGTTTGTGTATTGAACCTGAACTTACGTGTTCAGTATCTCTCTTTTTGATATACTTTTGAAGATTTTAAAGTTACTTGTATTGAAAAGGAAGGTGTAGGAAGCTACTGTGCAGTATACCTGCTTTTATCTAGAGAGGACTAAGATGTACAAAAATAATTTTTAGTGATGACCTTGAAGAGAGAGATGGAATTTTCAGGTTATGAGATTTATGTATTTTTCTATTTCTGGAAAGTAATTCTTCAGAATGCTCGCATTTTACCTTTCTGTTGCAAGGGTTTCATTATTGGAAAATTCTGAGTTGCCTAAGATTTACAGATTTTCTTAGGTATTTTTAAGTTTCTGACAATTCAGAATCTATGTTTCTGTAGTATTCTGAGAAAAAAACCCTTTTTTGCCATTTTTCTTCCAAATGCATTTTATATTTTAATAAATAGGAGAGTATCTAAATGGTGTTGCTAAATATTACATGCAACTTTGCATTTATACTTTCATATACTTGTTCTTTGTGTTTCATATTTTTAATAGAATTTTTGACTATTCTGAAAATGCTGACTGTGATCATACAGTCTTAAATGTAGCCCTTGGGGCTACCTATTTTGTATTAGTTATTGATGAGAAGTTGTCATTAAGGACTTCTCTTTTAAGAATTGTACAGGTCTAGTGTGTGAATTGTTGTCTCTCATGATTTAATTTTTGAAGCATACTAGAAAAGCCCTGTGTTTGGAACTTGGGTAATTTCTAGGTCTTTCTAGAAGCACAGAAATTTTCCATTTCAGTCACTGAAGGTGCTGACCTATAAAGCAAATCTTATCTTCATTTTCTATTACTTGATCATGGAATATAACTACCAAGCCAAAATCAATCAGTAACATGAAGTTATTCATGTCTTGAGATAACATGCCATTCAGTTTTTACATGAATATGAGAATAGTGGTGATATCACCTTACAGTAATTTACCTCACTGAAATAAAATATATTAAGCCTCTAATCATTAGATAAATAATGCTGTAATTACTTGACGTCTTAGTAGCTAGGCCTGTTTTTCCTTTTCTGTAGAAGACAGTCTCTTTTGAACTTGAAGGTTGCTTTGACATGACAAATGTGACATTAAAATCAGTGTAGTTCCTTTGAATAATTAATTGGGATGCCAGTGCTTTTATAAAAGTGGCAAATGTAGGATGTATCTGGTATTGTTATTTCAAAATAATATTAATTTATAATTGCAGTAATGCTCAATGTAAAGACATACTGTTACAGGTTCAGACATACATCAGTTGTTTTAAAAAGTTTCTTTTCCTTAATGTGTTTGACTGGGTAATTTAATAAAAAATCATTAACATGTAAATTTGAGTTTGGGGGAAGAGGATGTTCCCAAATGAATTCAAGTACTATTTCAGCTTTCTTTGATGTTGTTATTTTTAATAACATAAACAAAATGATTGTAGTGTTGAAAAAAATACCTTTTACCAGGTAACAATGCCTTAAATGTGGAGAGTTTGACTCTCAACTTGTACCATTAGTCACTTCTGACCACACACTACAGTTCATTCCTGCACTTTTCACTTCCATTCTTTATTTCTTCTTCAGTATGTGAGACAAATGTTTAATGAAAAAAGCAAGTAGTTTAATTTTGAGTTGAATCAACAAATAATCAAACTGTAGCTTAAAATAATCAACAAATAATCAAACTGTATGACTAAAACCATTGTGATGTCGCAGTGTTGCAACAGTGAGTTTGATCAAAAGGCAACAACTGATCACTGTGAGAAATAAGTTGCTGTCAATGCTCTCTTTGGAGATTATTTAAATATAGAAATGTGTGGAAGGGAGGATAGGGAATGAAATGTCCAAACAGTGAGTGAAGATGTGTTCTCTAGATGCGGTTTGGGGCAGATCTAGTAGAAAAGGACCATGGTAAAGGCCAAGGTACCCAAGGTATATTCTTGACCTTGGTTTTTGTTGGTAAGTTCTACATTCAGATGTTGAAGGTACCAGTGGAAATCTTGTGGGCCATGGAAGATTTGCCCTCTGTGAAGGAGTGCCAAGTTGTGACTAAACAAACAGGACATACAGAAGTCCATTGATTCTGGGAAAATGCGGACAGGAATGCTGAGGAAGCTGACCAATGTCACAGAGATCACTCTCAATTGTTTGGAAGATCATGGTGGTCAGGGAACGTTCCCAGTGTGGGGCTGGGAATACGTGTTTTCACTACCTTTTTGATCCATGCTTCTGTCTGTTGACAATTACCACAGAACTGCAAAATAACTACACATTCTTCCACGTGTCTTACTCCATTTTATTAAACTTTTTTTTTTTCCCGACTTAATAGATACCTGTGTAGTGTTCACTTTTGCTTAGGGTTGTATTTTCTTTTTTTGGTACAATACTGACTAAAACCAGATACTAGCATGGGATAATTGAGCTATTCAGCTACAGTTTCAGAAAATTTACTCTGAATGCAACATGATATGATTTAGTTAAAATGCTTTCAGTGGTCTTTTGCTTTCTGGTTTATTAAAGATGCTGTAGGATAGTGTAGACTCTGCTAGTAAAAGACTAATGTAGGGACATAATTAAAGAATAGAATTGTTCATGGTGAGTTGAATTTCATTAATTTAGTCAGTTAAATACCTTAATCAATTAAACAATCTATTGAGTTAAATCTGAACTAAATGCTAGAGCATAGTGATAGTCTAGATGCTAAAGTAAATTGCATAGAACTATTCCTTGCTTTTCATTTAGGCTGGTGTGATTAAAAAGATCCTATGTCAACGTTCCCATGGCTTTGTCACTGCATAGCTTACTGTGTGACCTGCTGTTCAATAATGAGCTTATTCCTCATGATTTGCTTTTAAATAGGCAATCTAATTTTTGCAAATTATACAATTGCTGTCAGTGCCTATTGTTCATCTGGGAATATTTGAATTAAAATGATTAGGTATTTGGGAATTGATTTATTGGTCATAAACGTTAGCCAGATCTTCTTTCCATAGGAAATACCTGTAAAGACTCAATTGTTACAGTCAACAGTTTCAGTTCTAAAAATGTGTGAATAATTCCTTCTGTCTATTGCCATTTCTCTACTACTGGATATTACTGGTTCAGAGATGGGAGGATTGATGAAGAGGGTTGAATGGTTGAAAAGGCAAAGAAACATATCAAAGATCATGAAGAAGAGTGTGGGAAAACAGAGTACTGAATTTAAAAGATTCTCAGCTCTTAGACAAGGATCTGTACTGCATGGGCCAGGATACCTGAGAGTTATTTTGGTTTTTTTAGCTAGATGTCATATAGAGAACAAAATGCTTACTGGATATATTGAGGATATTTTTTCTATGCTTAACTCAGTTAAATACTTAGGACATGCAAAACAGCAAGTGGCTATATGGAGATAGATGTTCATTTTGAGTATATTATTAGCTGAGGAGACTCAGTGTTGCTGCTAGCTCTGAATTCAACCCTCTAATAAAATGAATATAATCACTCATGTATCACCTATTAGAGGTTGAGTTCTAAGCATTCTAAAAAGGGGTGAGAAAAGTAAGAGAATTAGTATATTAGTTGCATTTTGAAGAAACTGGTTAACATCACCTGAGATTTATTTTTGTCACATTGTACAGCACACACCTTCTGCAATGATTTGTCCAAATCAACAAATCTACTCAAGTGACATAGTGAGCCACCACAATTTGTACTAAAATGAAGTTAGTAAGCAGCCAAAATAGAGTTTCCATGGACTAGAACTTCTAGGATTAGCTGCAGCTTAGCAACATTCTTTGTGTATTAAGGTCTCTGTAATTCACAATTGTATTTCAAAAACTAATAAGGTAATTTTTGAAGTTTATGTTTATTTATGACTGTAACATAACAGATAAACATTGATTTATCAGTTTGTCTTCAGTGCTACTATTGGAGTTGAACTGCTAGCATCTTTATTAACTGGATTTTAAAATGCAAATTCATAAGCTCAGTCACTGCAGGGGAACTCCTAATGTAGTACGTTACCTTTATGGTTAGATAACTGATTTATCAATATGATCTAGTATGAGAGAGATAACTACTTAAGCACTTAAAATGATATGTGAATAAAAAAGATTGTCCCAGTGATTGTATTTTAATCTTCCATTATATTTCATTAAGTTCAGATATTTCATGTTTTATAGAAATTTATACATACTATGAAAGGAAAGATCAAAAATAAGCAAATCAGTATTTATCATATGACTTCAAATTCTCTGTAGGTATCAGTCAGTTTTTATCAGCAATCATGAGAAGATAAGAAAAAATTGAGGTGATGGATTTCATGCAGGCATGCATTTGGAGTTAAAAACTGCCAGCTGTGTATAGTATTTCTAGTGGGTGCTTGTCATAGCAATAAGAATTGGTGTCTCAGCCTGTTTTCAAGTATCTCTACAGTAGATAAATTTTTTTTATCCACTTGGTGTTTAAGGTTTCAGGGAATTTAGAGACTTCCACGTCTATGCCATTAGCTGTTTAAGGATGGTTGTGTAAATAACTGTCTTGCTTTCGTTGTACTTCTTCTTTATTTGTATCATTTAGGTACTATGGCAGTAGTGGTGATGGGTATTTTAGTTAGGGAATGTTAACTTCTTATGTTTGGGGTTTTCTTTGACCTTGCTTGAAAACATGTAGACCCCTGTCCTGATTCTTTTTTTAGGCTGAACTGGAATACCACTATAGCATGCTAAACTGGAATGAGAACTAGACAGCATTCTCTGTAATAAAGATTTATCAGAAACCCTGGAGCACATGAATGAGTTTTTTTAATTTAAGAACAAGGCAGAACACACTTTGATAAAGAGCTATCCTTATCTGCAGATACTAGTTCTTGTAGAAAATGTATAGGAAGTATTAAAACTGTGCAGTCACAACCTTATAATGTACTTCTTCTAGTTTACCACACTATAATGAATGTGTAAGAAGGTCATGTTAATAAATTGGTACCTTACCTCATTTTTGCACCTTGTGTGTCTGTGTGTGTGTGTGTGTGTGTGTGTCTGTGCTTTTCTGCCACTCTGTGGGCCAATTTTCTTTTTTCCTATAATTAATTCTTCCCTTATTTCCTGGAGAGTAACAGTGATTTTTTTGTTTTTTTGGTTTTTTTTCTTGCATGGATTCTCGTGCAGTTGTTTTCTAATCATTTTTGTTTTCTGAGCTGAAGTTGAACAAACCCTCCTAATGTTTTAAATTCAGCATTAACTCCCCTGGGAACCTGACCACCTCAGTTTCTACTATCAGTGGCTGGACTAGCAACATGTTTTTTCTTCAGCTCACTTTTTAGCATAGGTTAATTTAAGAACAAAGATGCTAAAAATGGCCAGGAATTTAAATTTTTAGCTTGATAATGTGGTCTCCTCTTTCATTGTTGTTTACTTGGGCACCTTTCTGTATGGACAGCTGACTGTTGCAGCAGTTTCTAAATGGAAGATGTTTTTGAAAATCAAATTTTGTGCAGGGGAATCAATGCATTTGTGATAGCAGACAAGAAGGTGAGGCCAACTGGTGAGACCTTAACAACAGGATGAAGGATTGAGGAAGCATGTTGTAATAAACACGTGCTCTGGATGGAGGTAGAAAAGAATCAAGGCATTCAATACAAGAATAGGGAAGGAAAAGTTTCAGAACTATTATATTAGAGATAAATTTCTATAAAAGATAGTAATTTTTAGGTTTTGAAAAATATGTAGTAAAAACTAAGTAAGATTCGATGAAAGCTGTAGGGGCAGTGACTTCTATATCTTAAAAGAGTTAGAAAAGTGAGGGCAGAAAGAATACTTTTCATCCTTTTCTTTTTGTCTGTCCACCACCTCTTCCTTTGCCCTTCCTCTGTCCCTTTTTCTGCTTTTTTCCCTTTCTTATACTTTGCTAGACAAGAAACTGTGATAGAAGAAAACAGTGAAAAAGAGAGTTGTAAGTGTCCTTAAAATGCATACTTTAACAAGAGTTTAGTTTTCTCTTTATCAGAGTTTAAATTTGCAACCACTATTCTTGCTGTGATTTTTACATTAATTTTTTTAATACAGTGATTCTTTACAACAAAATTCTAGGTATGACAATCAAAAAATGAAGGCATTTATTTCATATAGCAGATGCACATTTAAAATAATACAGGGAATTGTTTATTGAAAATAAATTATTCCATTTTTACGCCTGATATTTATTGTTTTGTAATAACATCCTGCTTTCCTGAAGGGAGACAGGGCAGGGGGGAATGAAGTTTAAATGTAAAATATATTTTAGCTTCTCCAAAGCTTATGTTGACATAAACAGATCTAGGTCTTTATGGTTGGCGTTTGCAGTTAATTAGCTCTCTCTTCCTTAGCAAACAAAGCAAATGGAGTCACAAGACACTTGTCACCTTTTCCGTCACTCTAATAACAATGTACGTATTTAACTTATGCAGGCTTTTCAGTTGTTTTTAGTTCTAACCTTCCTACATTACATGTAATGGAAGTGGTAAGTAAAAGTTGCAAAACATTTGTGTTGCAAGAGAAAGCATGATTGACAGTAACATTCCTGTCTACAGGGGGAAAAAAGCATGTGGTAGAGCCTAAACAATGTCTTAAATATATATAAATATAAACCTTATCACTTCAGGTTTCAGAAGTTAACTTTGAAAAATGATTGCTACTTTGGGTTGCTTTTAGTATGGAAACAATTATGTAAATATTATTTTTGAAAACAAGTTTGCTGGTTTTGGTTTTTTTTTTTTAAATTTTTGTTAGCAGTATCAGTAATGGAAGTTACAGAGAAAAGAAAATTTATTTTATACTCTGAAATAACACTACTTTGTTTGAAATAAACCAGTGTCAAAACTGTCAAATCCAAATAGGTAAAGTAAAAGACACAGGAAAAGAAACTAATATGCTAAACCCCACTGTTTTAATTACTTTATGAGAGATGGTTATGAGCTACAATAATTTTTCTAAATTGAAGTCTTACATCTAGTATCTGTCATGTCTGTTAAAGAGGAAGGGAGATCCAGAAATAAGGGTGTTAATCTGGAAACTTGCAGTTTGTTTCCTATGTTGCTAATTCTGTGCATTATACAGAATTAATTGTTTAGGCCTAAATATCTGAAGATGTTTGGGAATCTAATTCCTCTTAGCTGATCCTTAGTTAGCATTTCTAAGTATTAGGGGGTTTTTTGGTTGTGATATTTTTTCTTTTTTTTTCTCAAAAGTGTGGGGTTTTTTTAACATACTGAGGTTTAGCACATTGAATTTGATGTGGAATTTAGAAGGAAATGGCTAAGATATAAGAGATGTTGGTCGTTTTAATTTTTTAGTACTTTTTATATGCAGTATTTTTCAGCCAGATTGAAGAGCTTTTATCTGAGTAAAATAATATATTGGTATAAAATTGACAATACCCAAATCAGCAGAGAATAAATGAGGCTAAATTGGGGGCTAAAATTGTTTAGCATATATGAGTCTCCAGAAAAATGTTTTGGAACTCAACTATAGGTGTTTTTTTCTTAATCTTATCCATTTATTTCACAAAGATTGATCCTTATTGTTGTTTGTCAATGCAATAATGTAAATTGCAAAAGTAATTTAAAAGGAGATTGATTTCCTGATGGGTTTAGTCACTACCACCCACTATCTACAAACCAGTCTTTGCAGTTATGTATGGCCTACAAGCTTGCAGAGGTGCACCATTTTCCTTCCTCTAGGTCACTGATGAAGGCATTAAAGAGTTCTGTACCCAGTATTGATCCTTGCAACTGATGACTGGCCACTTGCTGGACTTTGTGCCACTGGTGACAACCTTTCTTGTTAAATTCCATTCTGAGCTTCTTTGAAATGTGGGTGTCAGCAAATACATGTTTCAGAACTTCAAAGACTAGTATGCATGTTTTCTAGTCCTAGGAAGTTACTGGTGGGGGAGGGTCTCTCTTGGGCCATAGTGTTGCAGTTGTATGTTTATATAAAAAAGACTCACTCACAGGACATACTTAAAGTTGTGTGTGCCCTGGTTCACTGACTCGTTCATAAGAGTTGCATGACAGGCATTGCTATCAAATTCTTAACTACTTTTGTTAGGCTGATTATAATATTAATTACTGGTTTTTTGCAAGTCTCATATTTTAGCACTATTTTTTTCCTTTTCCTTTGATGATGGCTATGTTCCTGATGACAAAATAGTACCAGGTTTCAAGTGTATCCCAAGGTAACTGTATTGTGGTTTTGAGCAGAAAAGGGGAGGGTACTAAATCTTTGGGGTTTTTTGACACACAAGATTGTAATTATTCAAATCCATTTTTAAAATAGATGAGACACAATCCTTTAATTAACTTACACTTTGCTTGCCTTGTGCTTTCATCAGTAGTAGTATTCTTCCCTTTGATTGTATTACCTGATTTTCTAATTTACTTAAAGTAATGAATGAAATTAAATAAATCCTGCCCAGCTTTCCTTATTTATTTTAAAGCTCTCTCTACAGCATGTGGCAATAAATTGCAAATCTATAATTGCAAATAAAAATGGGTTTTAACTTTAAAAACAATGCATTTCAATGAATTGCTGATAGTGACTGAATATCCTATGAACTTGATGATAGAATCAGCTCTTAAACTATTATATTTTATTGAGGTTTTATTGCACTTTTGTGAAGACGGCTTTATGTTCTTTAGTCCATGAGACATGTTGCAGAGGACACAGTTGCTACTTGTGTTGTTTCAGAGTCTGTGGTTTTTATTAGTTGTTACCTTCTCCTTCCATAGTGTAGGTCTGGTTTCTGGCTCTAACAAAATAGGGCTTCATATAATGTGCTGCTTATCCTAAACTAAGACACAACAAAATTTTTTAACAATTTGATTATCAGGAAGATACATCAATCTTCATGTAAAAGTTAGAAAGTAACTTTTAAGACTGAAATGATAAAGTGCTAATATATTGTGACTTTGATGTAATATATTAACTCCTGAATGTATTCTTATCTGTCATTTATTGCAGAGTATGCTAACAGTAACAGTTTAATTTATGACAGCTTGCTAAAGGAAGTATGCCCTTATTTGCTTGAGGTCACATTCTACTTTTGCACTTTGTATACTACTTATGTACATAATTTGTTAAAATTATAATTTTCTTCAGTGATATATCTTGGGATTTTTGTTGTTTGTTTGTTGTTGGTTTTTTCATTTTTCTTGCTTAGATATACCTAGAAACTTGTTAGCATTTTTTGAAAACTTCATAAAAGGAGAAGACAAAATCCATCTTGTTAACCTATGCAGGTGATCTGTGTAAGGCAATCTAATACAAGGCAAGGAACATGTATGTAAAAAAAAAAAAATGAATGGACTGTCCTTTTGTAAAGCAATTCGTTTCAGTATCTGCAGCACATAGGAAGTTCTTGTAAGAAGACAGAACTGAAATTCTTCAAAATATTAATATACCTCCTAAAAATTAACACAGGATTAGGTCACTCCACCTTTTTCCGCCAGAGAACCACCATGACTCATTTTAAAAGGTTCAGAGTGTCATGGTTTGATCCCAGCTGGGAGCTAAGCACTATGAAGTCTGTCGCTCACTCCCCTGCCCCAACTACTGCCTCCCCCCACCCACCCACTTCGGTGGAGAACAGGTAAACTTCATCGGTTAAGGTAAAAACACTTTATTAATTTAAAAGAAATGTAATTTACTACTGCAAGTAACGAAAGAGAGCGTGCAATCTAGCAAGGGGTTGTGAGAGCCTCGTGCTCCGAAAGCCTCTGGACGTTCGTTCCCAGAGCAGGAGGCGAGAGCCGCGCCCCCGGCAGTGCGAGGGGATGGGGCCCAGCGGCGGGGCCGGCCGAGCGCTGCCGTGCCGCCTTACGGGGCGGAGGCGGCGGAGCTCCCCGGAGCTCCGACGCGGTTCCTCGGCGGCCGCCCCCGTCTCCGGGCAGGGGGATCGCGGCGGGGCCGCGGGCGCAGCCGGTAGCGCCAGTGGGGGATGTGCCGCGCACGCTGTGCCCGGCCGCGGCGCTCTGCTGGCAGCCGGACGGGCCGAGCTCGTACTCCTGGTAGTCGTCGTCCGCCCTGACCGTGTGCAGGATGCGGCCGAAGCGCTGCCGGCAGAGCGGGCAGGCGGCGCGCACGGCAGCCCACTGCCGGATGCAGGCGAAGCAGAAGGTGTGCAGGCAGGTGCCCACGTGGGCCGCGTTGTCCAGGTCGCCCAGGCAGATGGGGCAGAGCCCGGCTGCCGCTGGCTCCCCCTGGCCCCCGCCCGAGGCGGCGGGCGCGGCTGAGCCGCTCTCCTGCAGAGCCTCCTCGGCACCGCGCGCCATGGGCCGCTGAGAGACGGCCCGAGCGGCTGTGGCGCCGGCAACAGAGAAGGGCCCAGAGCGGGGGCAGAGAGAGGCCTCCCGAAGGGTCTCGGTGTGGGGCAGAGAGGGGGACGGGGCCTCTCTCCTTGCAGGGAAAGCAGGCTTTACTGGAAAGTGACCGAGCAGCCCCTCAGGTGCCCTTCCTCAGGTGCCTCCCCCTCCGTTCCCCTCAGGCGCGCTGCCCCCATTCCAGGAGAAATGTCCCTACCGGTGCTGCCGCCAGCCGGTGGGGCTCGGCCGGCACAGGGCACCTGCAGGACCGGTCGGGGACGCAGGAAGGCGCTGGGAGCCCTCAGCGGTACCGAGGGCCCCAGAGCATTCACAGGAGCCGGGACCAAACGCACTGGGCCTGAAGTGCAGTGAGTTTGTGGCTCTGATAACATGTAAGTCTCTGAGCCTGCACCGCAACCAGCACCTGAGGAGAGCAGCAAACACCCCAAAAGGGGGAAAAAACCTTTGAATCAAAGGATGTTTTTCATGTCGTGGTGGCTTTTTAAGCTGCGGTAAGCCTCAGTCTCCTCAGATCCTGTAGTGACTGTTTTCCCTTAGTGTGAGGACTCAGCAGCAGGGAGTGCAGCAGTGCAGGCAGGGAAAACTTGGTGCCTATGAAGCTCTCTGTCTTGGCACTTTAAAGATCTGTCAGGGAAGAAGGCCCCTTTGCTTGTTGTAAGAAAACTTCAGCAGTGTAATAAACTCTGGAGGCACTTTCTTTCAAACCCTTACTCAAACAGGACCACTTAAGAGTCAGTTGCTTAGGACCATATGCAGATGGCTTTTGAAAATCCTCAGGATGGGAATAGCACAAGCTATTCTATTGGCTAACTAAAACATTCACAGAAAGAAAAAAAAAAAAAAAAAAGCTTTTCCTGATATTAAATTGGGATCCTCCTGTATTTCAGTTACAGGCTGCAGAATATCTGCAGGAAATCTGCTCCATTGTGGACCTCTCTGGGTTGCAGGAGCACAAACTGTCTCACCATGTTTTTCCCACAGGATTCAAGAATCTCTGCTCCAGCACCTGAATCACATTTCTCCCTTCTTCTAACCTTGATGTCTGCAGGGTTGCTTGACTTTCTCAGCTGCTGTGGGATGGTTTTTTTTTTTCCCGTCTTGATTGTGTCATCACAGGGGCATTGCTGCCGTTGTTGTTCCGCTCAGCTTTGGTCTGAGGGTTTGTTTTGGACAAGCATGGGGGAAGTTTCTGACAGCTTATTGGAGTCACCCCTGTAGATCCTTTGCTACCCAGCTCATACAGGAGCCCAGAATTGGACACAGCACTCCAAGTGTGGCCTCACCAGTACTGAGCAGAGACCAATGGTCAGTTCCCTTTCCTTGTCTTCCATACGTTGTGTAATGCAGCTGGGGATTTTTGTAGCAAAATACAAGCTAGCTTCTTTCAAGGGGAAGAATTCAGGGTGGAACCTGTTGTGCATATATGTGTGCATATCAATAGTTTAAACTCGAAAGTGTTTCCTTGGTACATGAATTACTCAGGTTGCATGGCTTCCAGCTGTAGCAGGGTTAAGCTTAAATTTTTGATGTTTTGAAGATGGTTCTGTTGAGCATATCTGCACTATCTTAGAATTAGTTAGAGACAGCAACTTTAAAAATAACTTCATAAATTTTTTGTGCTGTTCTTAGGCTAGGCAAGTATACATGTATACTTGTATGTAAAGATTCCTAGTTATTTCTTCCATCCTGTAGGCCAGGAACTTATTTTTGTTATGTCCGCACAGAACTTCCTGAGTTTTTAATATTTTAGCATTCTGTGTCACAGCTCATTATATTCATAACATGTAAAATACATGCAATTTATTTATATTTTATTTATATTTTAAAGCAAATTTCTGGTCCTAGAGCAAAGTCTTAAAAAGATTTTTGTTATATATACCTTGCACGAAGAATTTGGCACTTTTTCTTTTATTGTGCTGTGTCTTGTTAGGTGGTGGTTGTATAATACATTTTTTGTGTGCACCTTCTTTAAGTGAAAACCATGCAAATGCTGATTTGTTTCTGTTGATTTAAAATATGGCACATTTCAAAGTGCAAAGCTAGTGCATTTTTAAAGGTTTGTGTTAGTTAGGAGTAACATGCAGTAGTCTTTTGCAGTGTAGAGAACTTCTGCCAGGAGCTTGAGGATATTGGGAAGGTGTGAGGAGAGATAAGAAGGGAAAGAAGAGAAGAACAGCAATTCTTGTAAATATCACAAAACTAAGGTAAGGATACTGTTGAGGCTTCCTCTTATTCTAGGAGATACACTATCTCTCTTCTAGTAAACAAAAAGAAGAGAAGAATATTTCATTGGTGTTTTGTTAGGTGTGGTGTGTGATAATGATGTAGTTTGTCCTGGTGTTCTAAATTTGTGTAATTTATACTTCATAAGGAAGTTTCTATTTTGCCTGAAGTGTTTAAGCACGGTGGTTTAAAGCAGTAACAAATATGACTGACTGCTTCATTGATAAATAAGCAGCCCTGACATTTCAAATGTGAGTAGACATTTAGATTGTGCTTATTTGCTAATACGTTATGAAAGTGTAGTGGATACAGCAGAAACTGGAACAAAATCTGTCCAATTTTCAACTCCTGTAAGTATGGCCAGGGATCTTATTTTATATTTAGTGTGAGGTTTTTTTTGCATTGCTTTCCTAAAACAATTGAGATAGTTATGTCATTATCTTCATTCACCAGAAAGGGAGAATTCCTTGGGAACATACCAAATTTGGACATTTTAACTGACTAAATATTTTAATTAAGGTTGTACAGGCTTTTTTGTTAGATTTTTTTTTTTTTTACAATGAAGACAAAATAAATATTTTTTTAGATGGGCAGTGTTGTTTACATAGAAATAACACAATGTAACACAGCAAATCAATGTTGAATCACTTAAGTGAAAATAAGTCTTGCAGTAGCTTGGCACAATTTTCTACTTGAACCAGAAACTTGAACAACAATCCACAGAATTAAAGTAGAGCTGCTCTTTACCAGAAGTAAAAAATCAGCACTTATGTAAGCATGATGTAGTCAGTGTGATACCTGTCAATTCCTCACAGTTATTAAATGTAAATATAATAGCTGCATTGGCATATTGGCTATGAGCAGTAACACTTCAGCAAACTTGTTTAAAACACATAGCTAATTGTGGGGGGTGTGACAGGCAAGTTTTCTTTTGCAGTCAAGGAACTTGCCTTAAATGATTGATAGTTTTGCTTGCTTCATTGAACTGTAGTAGAACTGCCGGTAATATTTGTCTCTCTGTATGCTAAGTGAGTGAATAGTGGAGAATAGCTCTGTCTTTCAGCTCTTCATGTTACAGTTGTCCTGCTAAAGTTACAAAAAAAAAAAAAAAAATCCATACTGACTTGTTTTGTGGGTAAGGTAAGAACTGCTTGCTGTGGAATTGTAGACAGACTTGGAACATTAGCTCTATAACAATAAAACTTTTCTGTACTGAAAGGCAGTATACACTGGTATATGCAGTGCAAGTTCCAAATGTTCACATCGGGGTGCTCTCTTTTTATGTGAAAAGAAACCAGCACAGTAGCACCAGTGTAATTTTTGCAAAGTGAGAAAGGCACATGGTATAGGTTGAAGCCTTATGGAACAAGAGCTGTAAGAAATGGTGCGGTAGTAATCAAACGATTTTTTTCATTAAGTATAACAAGCCTACTTCTGTAATGCTGCAAGGATGTGAACAGTGAAAGAAAAAATAATTTTTTCTGAAGACAGGGAGGCATCATGCTGTAATCCAAGCAAGCAAATAATAATGTTGTGTATGGTGAAGTTTATTCTTAGTAAGGTGAAGTTATGTGAACTTGGAAGTACGCTAAGTTATTTCTTACACCTGACCAACGATTTGAATTAAATCCTACTATTTCTACCTATCAAATGGTGGAGAATTTAATGTTTCTTATTTCTGTTTTTATCTGAGAGCTTTCTTTTCATTTCTTATCTGTGAAGATTATGTACAGATCTATGTGCATTCTTAATAGGACATTGTCTTACCTCAAAAACCTACATCTTTTTTCTTATGTATTGTGTTTGAAACTTCATATTCCAGTCTGTTTGCACTGGTTTTGGGTCTCACTATTCTTTTGTGTACAACCAGCAGCGGATCAGATACAGACTGTTGAACCTGGAACCATGCGGTCAATAACTTGTCGTAGTTTGATTTGAATCCATTCTTCCCGTAACCAATTTGTCAGTTGCTGCAGCCAGTCATGTTTTCTTCACTTTTCTGTGTACAGACTTCTGAAATGTAAGTGAACCTATCTGTAAGAAACTAAAATGTTCGAGTTTTCCGATAAAAATCTCTGCTCTTTTGATGCCTGGAAGATGTCAGTAAACAAGAATGTCTTGTTAACTTGGATATAGGTTAATAATTCAGTAACTACTGATTTACTTGGTTTTACCCCTGAGATATTAGATGGGTTAAGAAGAGAGAAGATAAAAATGAGTTATGGGAAGAAGATTGTTAGTTTTTCTCTAGGTTGAATTAAGAGATCTAAGCACTTTGTTGAGTCTCTGTTATGTTTTGTTTTTTAATTAAAGTTTAGGTTGTCTTAGAAAACTACTGGATTACTGATTTATTCGAGGATTATAGCCACTGTGCTACAGCATAAGCATCATCTTTAGTATTTAGAACACGTCATCTGGAAATTGGCCACTTCTAAGACTGAATATGTGGGGAGGCTCCCTCAGAGAAATGCTGGTAATGCAATAGTCATATTTACCATTAAAAGTATTTGGGTGTTTCTGAAGTTATAAGGGTATGCCATGAAATTCAGGAGGCAAGCCGTTTACCTGTGAGTCCTTCTTCAGGATCTTATATGTATGTAAACTTCTTTTATTAAGTCTGAACAAATCCCTTCTGGTCTACTTTTCTTCCCATATTAAATATGTGTGCAGTTTTTTTCTTTTTTTTCCTCTTCTGTGGAGTCCAATGATGGATAGATGGATAGAGCTTTCAGGTGGGGTCTAAAGTCTAGAACTGAGGCACTTAACCTGTTACAGTCAAGTCTGCTGTTGGTTGTCTTTACTGCGAGGATGTATCAATCTACAGTTCCCGTTTTCTTTATTCCAGTTGTGTCTAAATACTTAGTAATTTTTAACATGTCAACACTTAGTACAGTGTGTTGTTGTTTAGGGATATCAGAAAGACTTATCTGAAATAAATTAAAGTCATACATAATTAAAAGTATCAGCACAAATAAAGCATATGAGGATATTTTTTCTATTATTACTATTATTACTAAAATAGAGAGCACATAATATGCTGGGATTTTTACCTTTTAAAGTCACAGATATAAATTAAAATACATTCCACTGTCTGTTCTTTAAGCAACTTAGTCCTTGCAGATTCTCTTTGCAATATAAATAAAGCTGTCAAAGTATCTTGAAAGATGAATGTTCTACTATAGCAAATGCTGTCAGCACAGGAACAGTCTTAAGTAGTCTTAGGAAGAGAGAGGAATGTCCATTGATATACAAAATAAATCAGATTATGGTTTAAGAACATAAACCTTCTGTAAGTCGGAAATACCACCAGAAAGGGGTACCAATTTGTGGTTGGTCTAGGACCTGATACTACAAATACTACATTTCTTTTTTTTTTCCCATTGCGAGTTCCATATTTTCAGGTTCCACACCTCCACGTGAATTATTTGATCAGTTCCTAGGTCTGAAAGTTTAATTTCCTTGAAATAACTTCAGAAATTTTCTTTCAGTTTAGGGAGTTCAGAGGATGCATCTGCCTGGTGCTGTGCAGACCATGATGGGCTGGCTATGCCAGTACTCAGGGCTGACTGAGGCTTCAAGACAGAGTTAATTACTCTGGTGCTAAAGAAGACTTCCCGCATAATACCTGACTGAATGTGATCAGTAAAGAAGCTTTGCACTGAAATGTTCGCAAAACTTAGCTCATTCTTCATGGCTTCATTGTCAGTGCTTCTGACAGAACGCAGAAGCACTGCATTTTATTCTTTGGAATATTTTTAGGTTTAAGTATGGTTTAAATCCATCTGGCACCTAAACCCTATGCAGGTGCTCTGTCACCTCCTCCCCAAGAGGATGAGCGAGAAAATCAGAAGGGTTATCCCTGTGGTCAGTTGGGGTCAGCTGTTTTGGCTGTGTCCTCTCACAGCTTCTTGCACACCCCCAGCTTACTTACTTGTAGGGTGGTACAAGAAGCAAAAGGCCTTGATTGTCTGCAAGAGCTGTTCAGCAATAAGGTAACATTAACCATGTATTCAGTGCAAATTCAAAACCCAACCCGATACCAGAAAATTATCTCTATCCCACCTAAACCCAGCACATTCCAACCCTTATTTCCTGGCATTTACATCATGCAGAGGTCCTATACTACTTGGTGCAACCCCCTTTCCATTGTTTGATATAATACACAGATAGCATTCCCTTAGTCTGAGGATCACCTCAGCAATATGTTCATAAAATGTCCATGGAGTTTATTTAGTCCATGACTTTGTGTTCCATCTGTTCTGGTGGCCACCTGGGACAGGGGAGGTGGTTTTGCATGAAGTAACTGGGCATCAAAGCCAGGTCTGGAACTGTTCTTTTAAGTCTTCTCCTCCATTGGTCTGGGTGGTACTGTCGTAGTAATTCCTATAAGATGCAACTCAAATCATGGCTTACAGCAACAGTTTAAGCTATGTGTTTAACAGTTTAAGCTCTTTAAGCATTATAAGCTATGTGCCTCATTCTTTTGGGCCAGAATTTATGGTTTAACATTGCAGTGAACTCCTTCACTTGCTCCTACCATGCCTAGCAGCAAGGAGTTCCTGCTCTGGTCCACCATTAATCTCCATGGGCTGCAGAGAGACAGCGTGTCTCACCGTAGTCTTCACCAAAACAAGCTGCTCAGGAATCTCTTCCTTCCTTTCCTCCATCATGGAGTACCACCCACAGGAGACAGTTCTCCACAGACTTTTTCACTGTGGATCCTTGTCACACGCTGTAGCACTTCATGACCTGCCCCAGCCTGAGGTGAAGTCCTTCAGAAACGTCATGCTCCACCGTGGGTCCCTTACAAGGTTACAAGTCCTGCCAACAAACCTGCTACAGGGTGGACTCCTGTCTCTGTGCATCCACAGGTCCTGCCAGGAACCTGTTCCGGCATAAGCCTATCATGGAGTCACAACGCTTTTGGTCATCCAGCTATTCCACCATGGGGTCCTCCATGGCCTGCAAGTGGGTACCTGCTCCTGCATGGAGTCATCCTTCTACGCAAGTTCACACTGGTGTTCCAGCCTGTCCAGTTCAGCAGCACAGAAAACTGCAGCAACACCCTGGCTACCTGCCAGCCCAGGCACTTTGCCATGGCTGTTTTCAAAGTGCTCTGTGGCACAACACCGTAAGGTGATCAGCAGCACAGCATTACAAGGAGCTGCAAAGGCAACAAGTGGCCACTAATGAGCACTAGACTCTAATATTCAGTCAGGCAAGCAAGCGCAGGAGCATGCTCATTACTAGCTAAATGGCATTAGCTATAAATTTGATCTAATACATTTGAGTCAAATCTGTTGTTACCTTGAACCTTTGTGCTTCCCACTGGCCACCAAAAAGGACTGTTATGAATTAACCCCAGCTGCTAGCTAAGATCCATGCAGCTTCATTTCCCTGCCGGTGGGATTGGGAAAATAATTGGAAAAGTGAGAAAATTGAACGGGTTGAGATAAAACCATTTTAATGGAAAACAAAAGCCACAGGCACAAGCAGAAAAAAAACCCCATGAAATTATTTCAGTGCATCCCATGTACAGGCAGATGTTCAGCCGTCTCCAGGAGAGCAGAGCCCCATCACACATAATGGTGACTTGGGAAGGCAAATGCCATTGTTCCAACATACCCTTTTCTTCCTCCTTCTTCCCTCTGCTTTATACGTTGATGTTCCAGCCGTGTAGCCTCCCAGCCTCCTGTGCACACCCAGTCTCCTCACCAGAATGGCAGTGTCAAAAGCAAAAAAGGCCTTGGCTCTGTGTAAGCCCTGCTCAGCAATACCAAAAGCAACTCTATTTTATCAACCCGGTATTCAGAACAAATCCAACATTTACTCCTGCACCAACCACCATGAAGAAAATTAACTGTATTCCAGCAAAAATTGCATTATTACAATAGATCTCTTCTCTTCTCTTCTCTTCTGCCTTC